>NC_084634.1:6845584-6915584 GCF_033978795.1 Nerophis ophidion | reverse complement strand
CTTTTAAATGTGCAGTTCTAATGATCCACAGGTGTGTCCAATTTCCTGTGCCGTTGGATTGGGCACTTTGGTTGTTAGGGGCAACCAGCTAAAAGGGCCATGTCTTAAAATACCAGCAAAGTCCACAAGGAGTAAAAACATGCAGTAAAAAAGACATTCAAATTCTATCATGTAAAAACGTGCAATTGAAAATACAATCAACTTCTATAATGTAAAAAAAACATGCCATTTAAAATACAATCAAATCCTAAAATATAAAAACATGCAATTTAAAATCCATAGCAATAACACACTATAAAACTTGCATGGCAATGAAACAAAAACCATCCATTTTCTACCGCTTATTCCCTTTTGGGGTGGCGGGGGGCGCTGGCGCCTATCTCAGCTACAATCGGGCGGAAGGCGGGGTACACCCTGGACAAGTCGCCACCTCATCGCAGGGTCCAAAACAGATAGACAACATTCACACTCACATTCACACACTAGGGCCAATTTTAGTGTTGCCAATCAACCTATCCCCAGGTGCATGTTTTTGGAAAACCATCCATTTTCTACCGCTTTTTCCCTTTCGGGGTGGCGGGGGGCGCTGGCGCCTATCTCAGCTACAATCGGGCGGAAGGCGGGGTACACCCTGGACAAGTCGACACTTCATCGCAGGGCCAACACAGATAGACAGACAACATTCACACACTAGGGACCATTTTAGAGTTGCCAATCAACCTATCCCCAGGTGCATGTCTTTGGAAGTGGGAGGAAGCCGGAGTACCCGGAGGGAACCCACGCATTCACGGGGAGAACATGCAAACTCTACACAGAAAGATCCCGAGCCTGGATTTGAACCCAGGACTGCAGGACCTTTGTATTGTGAGGCAGACGCACTAACCCCTCTGCCACCGTGAAGCCCGTTTTTTACAAAAAAACAAAAAATAAAATCCCCTACTTGTGTCCCATCACATTGACAAAGTAGAAAGATGGAGTTGGGAAGCTTTAGCCTTTAGCCACACAAACACACGGTGATTCCTTGTTTAAAATTCACAGAGGTGAAACTTTCCTATGGATCACAGCGCGGTCAAGCAATCCAGACCAAATGTCAACCAGCAGGTTTCGGTGAGAAAATTGTGGTTAAAAAGTCAGTTCTAACCGGAAAAAAGCTGAGCTTGTGCCGCCCACAGCTGCCGTCGACTCCCCTGAGACACTGCTCGTCAACACCCGGCCGTGGACACACCCTTCCGACTATCAGGTACTATTTAATCTCACCAGAACACTAGCAACACAATAGAAAGATAAGGGATTTCCCAGAATCATCCTAGTAAATGTGTCTAAAAACATCGGAATACGTCCCAATTTTTTTTAACTGTTTTTTTTTATTATTTTTTTCTAGTCTGTCGCTATCAATATCCTCAAACACGAATCTTTCATCCTCGCTCAAATTAATGGGGAAATTGTTGTTTTCTCGGTCCGAATAGCTGTTTTTGTTGGAGGCTCCCATTAAAAACAATG
The DNA here is from genome assembly GCF_033978795.1 of Nerophis ophidion. NCBI lineage: Eukaryota > Metazoa > Chordata > Actinopteri > Syngnathiformes > Syngnathidae > Nerophis > Nerophis ophidion. Next base: position 6,914,084 of record NC_084634.1, on the reverse strand, counting down.
TGAATATGTGAGGAGCCATCAACATGTGACGTAATCGTCTGCAACTTCCGATAAAGACAAGGCTTTTCTCCAGTTGCGAACTTTATCGTCGCTGTTCTCTACTAAATCCTTTCAGCAAAAAATATGGCAATATCACGAAATGATCAAGTATGACACATAGAATGGACCTGCTATCCCCGTTTAAATAAGAAAATCTCATTTCTGTAGGCTTTTAATGTTGTTGTCACACTCCATTTTACTTTTCCATCCATCCATCCATTTTTTTTACCGCTTGTCCCTTTAGGGCTCAGCGGCGTACACTCTGGACAAGTCGCCAGCTTGGGATGTGTAATATTACAATCACACTCGGTTTTATTGGCCAAGTAGGTTTAACACGCCTTAGATGAAATTGATGGCGCGTTTTTTTATCTTTATTTTTGGAGTCACTTTTTTTTTATTTTTTAAAGGCCTACTGAAATGAGATGTTCTTATTAAAACGGGGATAGCAGGTCCATTCTATGTGTCATACTTGATCATTTCGCCATATTGCCATATTTTTGCTGAAAGGATTTAGTAGAGAACATCCACGATAAAGTTCGCAACTTTCGGTGCTAAGAGAAAAGCCCTGCCTCTACCGGAAGTCGCAGACGATGACGTCACATGTTTGATGGCTCCTCACATCTTCACATTGTTTTTAATGGGAGCCTCCAACAAAAACAGCTATTCAGACTGAGAAAACGACAATTTCCCTATTAATTTGAGCGAGGATGAAAGATTCGTGTTTGAGGATATTGATAGCGACGGACTAGGAAAAAAAAAAAAGTTAAAAAACAAAACGCGATTGCATTGAAACGGATTCATATGTTTTTAGACACAATTACTAGGATAATTCTGGGAAATCCCTTATCTTTCTATTGTGTTGGTAGTGTTTTAGTGAGTCTAATAGTACCTGATAGTCGGAAGTGTGTGTCCACGGGTGTGTTGACGCCAGTGTCTTAGGGAAGTGGACGGCACAAGCTCAGCTGATCTCCGGTAGGAAGCAACTTTTTAACCACAATTTTCTCACCGAAACCCGCTGGTTGACATTCGGTTGGGATCCATGTTTGCTGTGATCCATAGTAAAGTTTCACCTCTGTGAATTGTAAACAAGGAATCACCGTGTGTTTGAGTGGCTAAAGGCTAAAGCTTCCCAACTCCATCTTTCTACTTTGACTTCTCCAATAATAATTGAACAAATTGCAAAAGATTCAGCAACACAGATGTCCAAAATACTGTGTAATTATGCGGTTAAAGCAGACGACTTTTAGCTGTGTGTGTGTGCAGCGCTCATATTTCCTAACAGTCTGTGACGTCAAGCGTACATGTCATCATTACACGACGTTTTCAAGACAAAACTCCCGGGAAATTTAAAATTGCAACTTAGTAAACTAAAAAGGCCGTAATGGCATGTGTTGCAATGTTAATATTTCATCATTGATATATAAACTATCAGACTGCGTGGTGGGTAGTAGTGGCTTTCCTTTAATCACTAGTGGCAGTAAGTTTGGGGCTTCACGGTGGAAGAGGGGTTAGTGCGTCTGCCTCACAATACGAAGGTCCTGCAGTCCTGGGTTCAAATCCAGGCTCGGGATCTTTCTGTGTGGAGTTTGCATGTTCTCCCCGTGACTGCGTGGGTTCCCTCCGGGTACTCCGGCTTCCTCCCACTTCCAAAGACATGCACCTGGGGATAGGTTGATTGGCAACACTAAATGGTCCCTAGTGTGTGAATGTGAGTGTGAATGTTGTCTGTCTATCTGTGTTGGCCCTGCGATGATGTGGCGACTTGTCCAGGGTGTACCCCGCCTTCCGCCCGATTGTAGCTGAGATAGGCGCCAGCGCCCCCCGCGACCCTGAAAGGGAATAAGCGGTAGAAAATGGATGGATGGGCAGTAAGTTTGGTCATAAAATCAAATTGTATTAATTACTATTGATGATAATTATTTATTAATACAAATTCTTGATTTTTTTTGTACATCACATTTTTATATTTATTAATTTTATTTCTATATATTTTCAAATCTCAAAAATATATTTACAAATACGCGTTCCATCCATCCACCAATTTTCTACCGCTTGTCCCTTTTGGGGTCACTGGAGCCTATCTCAGCAGCATTCGGGCAGAAGGTGGGGTACACCCTGGGCAATTCGCCACCTTCCATCCATCCGTTTTCTACCGCTTGTCCCTTTTGGGGTCGCTGTAACCTATCTCAGCTGCATTTAGGCGGAAGGCAGGGTACACCCCGGACAAGTCGCCATCTTGGGATGTGTAATATTACAATCACACTCGGCGGAATAGCTCGGTTGGTAGAGTGTCCGTGCCAGCAACTTGAGAGTTCCAGGTTCGATTCCCGCTTGTGCCATCCTAGTTACTGCCGTTGTGTCCTTGGGCAAGACACTTTACCCACCTGCTCCCAGTGCCACCCACACTGGTTTAAATGTAACTTAATTATTGGGTGTCACTATGTAAAGTGCTTTGAGTCACTTGAGAAAAAGCGCTATATAAATATAATCCACTTCACTCCGCTTTTATTGGCCAAGTAGGTTTAACACGCCTTAGATGAGATTGATGGCTCGTTTTTATATCTTTAGTAATTACTATTGACAATTATTTATTAATGGATATTCTTGATTTTTTTATGTATCACATTTTTATATTCATTAATTTGATTTCTATATATTTTCAAATCTCAAAAATATATTTTCTACCGCTTGTCCCTTTTGGGTTGGCGGGGGATCGCTGGAGCCGATCTCAGCTACATTCGGACGGAAGGCAGGGTACTTCAATACTATTGATGAGAATGATTTTGAAATAATTGAATTTCACTTTTGTATTTTCATTAACCTTCCACCAGATGGTGCCATTTCCCCGTTATTTGACAGTGACGTGACTATGTCCGCGCTACCCCATACGTCATCACGTACCAATGCAACCTTTCCATTGAATTTTCTTAATTTTGTGTTATATATATATATATATACATATATATATATATATATACATATATATATATATATATATATATATACATATATATATATATATATATATATATACATATACATATATATATATATACATATATATACATATATATATATATATATATATATATATATATATATATATATATATATATATATAAATGATTTTAAATACAGTGGCTAAAAGGCTCCAGTAGGTTCAGGTGTTAAATAAGCTCCTCCCCTAAGTTAACTGCCTACTGGATGCGTGCGCATGATGGTTGAATTCTGTTGATGACGCTAACTCGGTGACGTCATTAATAAAGCCAATAACGCTGATTCTGGGAGGACAGCGTGGGCAATTTGCATAAAGAAGAACAGTGGCAGTAAGTTTGGTCATAAAATCAAAGTGTATAAATTACACCAATATAGACACTATTGGTAAGAATTATTTTGAAATAATTTAGTTTGACTTTTGTTTTCATTAACCTTCCACAAGATGGTGCCATTTCCCGGTTATTTAACAGTGACGTCACTATGTCCGCTTTACAGTGGCAGTAGGTTTGGTCAAAAAATGGAAATGTAAAAATAAATTACGCCAATATAGACTGTATTATATGGAACTAGAGTTGTCATATCAAATATATATATACATATATATATATATATGTATATATATATATATATATATATATATGCATATATTAATAAATATACAAACACAAATGTGACATACAAATAAATACATTCGTACAAATAAACGTGTATTTGTAAAGATAATTTTGAGATTTGAATATAAATATCCTTGATTCTGTATTTGTTTTGAATTTGCATATTTGGGGTCACATTTTTGCTTTTGTGTCGATTTATGTGAACTACACACTCCCCTGAACAACCAGCAGAGGGCACTGCAGCCTAGTTAAAGTTAAAGTACCAATGATTGTCACACACACACACTAGGTGTGGTGAAATGTGTCCTCTGCATTTGACCCATCCCCCTGATCACCCCCTGGGAAGTGAGTCGAGCAGTGAGCAGCAGCGGTGCCGCGCCCGGGAATCATTTATGGTGATTTAACCCCCAATTCCAACCCTTGATGCTGAGTGCCAAGCAGGGAGGCAATGGGTCCCATTTTTTTTAATTGTCTTTGGTATGACTCACAACCTACCGATCTCCAAGCTATTGAATATGCTAAAAAGAACAGTAAGCAGCTATGTTTTATTAATATACCGTAGCTGCGTGTGTCAAGAGAGGGACCACCAGAAGGGGGGACCGGAGGGTGTGTTCCAACTATCGTGGGATCACACTCCTTAGCCTTCCCGGGAAGGTTTATTCAGGTGTACTGGAGAGGAGGCTACGCCGGATAGTAGAACCTCGGATTCAGTAGGAGCAGTGTGGTTTTCGTCCTGGTCGTGGAACTGTGGACCAGCTCTGTACTCTCGGCAGGGTTCTTGAGGGTGCATGGGAGTTTTTCCAACCAGTCTACATGTGCTTTGTGGACTTGGAGAAGGCATTCGACCGTGTCCCTCGGGAAGTCCTGTGGGGAGTGCTCAGAGAGTATGGGGTATCGGACTGTCTTATTGTGGCGGTCCACTCCCTGTACGATCAGTGTCAGACCTTGGTCCGCATTGCCGGCAGTAAGTCGAACACATTTCCAGTGAGGGTTGGACTCCGCCAAGGCTGTCCTTTGTCACCGATTCTGTTCATAACTTTTATGGACAGAATTTCTAGGCGCAGTCAAGGCGTTGAGGGGTTCCGGTTTGGTGACCGCAGGATTAGGTCTCTGCTTTTTGCAGATGATGTGGTCCTGATGGCTTCATCTGACCGGGATCTTCAGCTCTCACTGAATCGGTTCGCAGCCGAGTGTGAAGCGACCGGAATGAGAATCAGCACCTCCAAGTCCGAGTCCATGGTTCTCGCCCGGAAAAGGGTGGAGTGCCATCTCCGGGTTGGGGAGGAGACCCTGCCCCAAGTGGAGGAGTTCAAGTACCTCGGAGTCTTGTTCACGAGTGAGGGAAGAGTGGATCGTGAGATCGACAGGCGGATCGGTGCGGCATCTTCAGTAATGCGGACGTTGTACCGATCCGTTGTGGTGAAGAAGGAGCTGAGCCGGAAGGCAAAGCTCTCAATTTACCGGTCGATCTACGTTCCCATCCTCACCTATGGTCATGAGCTTTGGGTCATGACCGAAAGGATAAGATCACGGGTACAAGCGGCCGAAATGAGTTTCCTCTCCCTTAGAGATAGGGTGAGAAGCTCTGCCATCCGGGAGGAACTCAAAATAAAGCCGCTGCTCCTTCACATCGAGAGGAGCCAGATGAGGTGGTTCGGGTATCTGGTCAGGATGCCACCCGAACGCCTCCCTAGGGAGGTGTTTAGGGCACGTCCAACCAGTAGGAGGCCACGGGGAAGACCCAGGACACGTTGGGAAGACTATGTCTCCCGGCTGGCCTGGGAACGCCTCGGGATCCCCCGGGAAGAGCTAGACGAAGTGGCTGGAGAGAGGGAAGTCTGGGTTTCCCTGCTTAGGCTGTTGCCCCGGCGACTCGACCTCGGATAAGCGGACGAAGATGGATGGATGGATGGATGCGTGTCTCAAATATGAGTCATTAAATGAGTCCCGCCTCCTGGTGGTAGAGGGCGCTAGTGGTCCTTCTTGCGACTACTCAGCTGCAGAAGAAGTGACAACAAGCAGCAAGCGTGAGCAGCGATCGTTTGTTTTTTCCTCTCGCTTGCACTTTTAACATGGAAGGATTACATATCTAAAATAAAAAAGTTTCCTAAACTGGACTTTCAATCGAAGCAGGAGGTAATAAAGGAAGATCTCCCAGGAAGACTTCTATAAACAAGTTATCGATGCTTTTGATCAGAAAGAACTACGCATGGACTTAATTTATAAGTAAAGGTAAGACCATAATAACGTTTTTTCAATTAAATGTGCTTTTCATGAAGGTATCCTTACATCACACTCAAATTTATAAGCGCAGGCCTAGATTTACCGCATGCCTTTGGTAAACGCCGGAGTGAGAAGAGGTTTTAAATTAATTAGCGCCCCGGCGGCAATTCAAGAAGATAGGGTATATCGATATATCGCCCGTCCCTAAATCCCCGACTCTCTTGCAGGTCTTCGTCATCGTCTGGTTCGGCTCCATCATCATCACGCTCAATTCCAAGCTGCTGGGCGGGACCATCTCCTTCTTCCAGAGCCTGTGCGTGCTGGGCTACTGCATCCTGCCGCTGACCGTCGCCATGGTCGTGTGTCGGCTGGTTCTGCTCGGCAGCACGGGCACGGTGAGCTTCGCCGTGCGGCTGGCGGTGGTCGCCGCCTCCTTCGCCTGGTCCACCTTCGCCTCCACGGCCTTCCTCGCCGGGAGCCAGCCGCCCAACCGCAAGGGGCTGGTGGTGTACCCGGTGTTCCTCTTCTACTTCGTCATCGGCTGGATGGTCCTGACCTTCTCGCCGTCGCAGTAGAACGGAGCTTTCGAAGTCGAGGAGCTTCTCCGGGGTTTATTGTTCCGTGGTGTCAGAATGAAGAAGGCGGATGATTCACTAACTCCAGCGTGTGAACGCTCTTTCTGCAAACATCTGTTTTATTTCTCTTTGCCGAGACACAAGTGTCGGATCCTGCGGAGCGGGCCAAAGATCCCACATTTTTGTAAACTTAACATCACACCAGCTAACATTCTGCGAACTTCAGTCGCAATCTGGAACCCGGTCCCACGCCGCATTTACAGACCATGGGATGTTGCTTGTTGAGACCATTTAGTAGGGGTGTGAATCTTTTGGGTACCCGGTGATAGGATCCGATTCCTGGGGCGACCGTTTGATTCAGAATCGATTCTTGATTCAAACCGCAATGTATTATTTGGTAGAATAATTAGAGTGAAACTTTTTGGAAAAGCTTCTGTTTCCATGGAGATGGCCTACTAAATGTCTTTTTAAAAAGTTGACTATGAAAAAATATTTTTATATATTTTCTTTTTGAAAATTCTGAATCAAATTGGGGTGTGGATCGTTATTTTTGTGCAAACTCTACAATTTATCATCGACGGTGAAGGGAATTACCGCAGGTTTTTTTGTTTTTTTTTAACGTTTGCTCCTTCATACAAAGACATGTTTTTGTTCAAAAATGTCTTCATTAAAAAGATACTTCTACAAATGTAGTGTTGAGGTGTATTTATTCCTTTCCACGTGTCTGTGAGCGTGACAAGATAGTTACAGTTGTGATCAAAATTATTCAACCCCCACACAATTTAGTGTTTTAGCAAGTTGGACATTTATTCCGTATTTTGTTTATAGTCATAATAAATGCATTAAATGCAACTTGAATTACAACATTATATTTTGTAACCTACCAAACAGTGTCATTTCTCTTAATATCTCATTGACAAAATTATTCAACTCCTTGAAGATCATAACTCTTAAGAACAGAATTTGAATAAGGTCTTTTCAATCAGGTGTTGAAAACACCTGTAAGTGTGATTAGAACCATAACGAGCAACAATTAAACTGATTGAAAAAGACTGTGACGCTCAGCTTCTTGTAGATGGTCAATGGTGTATTTGCAACAGGGTGAAGTCCAGGGAGTGGTCAAAGAAGTCAAGAGAGGAGGTAATTTCTCTTCATAAGAAAGGATATGGATATAAGAAAATAGCAAAGACATTACACATTCCTAGAGACACAGTCGGGAGCATAATTTGCAAGTTTAAAGCTAAAGGCACAGTGGAAACTACCTGGACGTGGTAGAAAGAGGATGCTGTGTGAGTACAGTGGTGAAAAACCCCCCAGGTAACAGCTGAGGAACTACAACAGGACATTGCAGAGGGGGGAACGCAGGTTTCGTCCCAGACAATAAGGCGCACACTACGAGCTGAAGGCATCCATGCCAGAACTCCCAGGCGCACCCCACTTCTGACTACCAGGCACAAGAAAATAGACTCCAATATGCCCAAAATCATCTGGACAACCCCAAAGGTTTTGGGAAACTGTTCTATGGAGTGATGAGACAAAACTGGAACTCTTTGGGCCAATGAATCAACGTTATGTCTGGAGGAGAAAATATGAAGCTTACAAAGAGAACACCTCGCCTACTGTTAAGCATGGTGGGGGGGTCAATCATGCTCTGGGGCTGTTTCTCTGCCTCAGGTACCGGGAATCTCCAGCGCGTTCAAGGCATTATGAATTCTATTTCCTAGCAGGATATATTAGCTGCAAATGTCATGAAGTCAGGGACGAAGCTGAGGCTTGGGAGACGTTGGACAAGGATCCCAAGCATACCTCCAAATCAACATCAGAGTGGTTGCAGAAGAAGGGCTGGAAGACACTGGAGTGGCCTTCACAGTCGCCAGACCTAAATCCTCTAGAAAAGCTGTGGTGGGACTTGAAGAAGGCAGTTGCAGCACACAAGTCCAAGAATATGAATGAACTGGAGGCCTTTGCCCAAGAGGAATGGGCTAAAATAGCTGTAGATGCTTGCAAGAAGCTTATGTATCACTTTTGAAGGATGTCATTACTGCCAAAGGGTGTTCTACTAAGTACTAAAGATGCACGGAACTAGGGGGTTGGATCATTTTGTCAATGAGATATTTGTTGGATTAATTGTAAATAAGTTATCTCATTTCTATTCAAATATGACTGTTTTGCGCATTGTATAAACGAGTATAAATGGAACTTGGCTTGGATTGAACTTAAGTTGACCTACCCACTTAAAGGAGGAATTTGCAGATGGGCCAGAGCAATGCAGGAAGTTGCTAATCCTTTTATTGCTCTGTATTTGCGTGTGTTTAGTTCTCAGCACAGGGGTTAGGTATCCCCCTCCCTGAGCGCAGCTGTGTGTGCGTGTTTGTACTGAAAGGGCTTCCCTAAATGAATTAAAAAGGCAAGGAGACTGGAGAAAGTTTCAGAGTAAATTGGGAGCCTGTTACCGACAACTGGCTCCAGTTTCTCTCCTCGTACGAGAAAAGCGATCACTGGTTTGTCTTCTATTCTCTGTTCTTGTGTCTTTATAATGTCTCATGGTATTTGACCCTGACAATATTAAGAAAAATGTCCTTTTTTGGTATTTTGTAAAATACAGTGTTACAATTTAAGTCGCATTTGTCTATTTGACACATCTTTATTTGATATGACTATAAACAAAATACGGACTAAATGTCCAACTTGCTAAAACACCAAAATTGTGTGGGGGTTGAATAATTTCGATCACAGCTGTATGTAGATGATCTAATAACGCTAATGTTATTTTTCTCCTGATTCAAATATTATACGTATTACTTTATGTCATTTTTTTAAGTAACATTTTAAACTCACTTAACTGTCTATACGCCACTTAATCTATACTTTTACACACGGAATTTACATTCTTACCATTGTTTATATTTCTTATTTGCAATTATTATTCAACAATATTCAAAGCAAATAGTTGTCTATCGCTAACTGAAAGTTGTTTTGTTTGCCATGTTTCCTTATTTATTCTATTTTATGTTAGTATCTTATCTTAGCTCAACACCCAGATGTATGTTGTACTGCAAATGTCTAAAACATAATTAAACCTAAGAATGTTATACTATACTTCAAAGTTAAACCTACTTTGAACTTAGATGTGATACATTAATTTTCACACCTCCCCCAACCCCCCCGCCCCCCCACCTGTGGTGAGAATTTAACATGCAAATACAGAGTACAGAGGATACAGCAACTTCCTGCGTTGCCCTGGGCCATCTGCCAATTCCTCTTTGAAGTTGGTAGGTCAACCTAATTTCAATCTAACGCCAAATTTCATTTCTCTTCAGCTTGTCTACACAATGCATGAGCAAACAATCATATTTGAATAAAGTGAGATAACTTATTTACAATTAATCCAACACCTACACCTACCTCTAGGGGTCCCGGCACCCCACTGTATGTATTTATTTACTTTGCCTTTTCTTTGGCAAACTCCTGTAATGCAATTGATTTGCTTTACCTACAGTAAAAAAAAAAATTGAAAAAATAAAATAAAATATATGGTATATATATATATATAATAAAATACATAGAGCTATACAGCCCCCTGGTGTCTTTGCCGTCATCTCCCTCTGTTAAACCATAACACTAGCAAAGCTATTGACAGATTTAAGTTTGAACTATCAATCAATCAATCAATCAATGTTTACTTATATAGCCCTAAATCACTAGTGTCTCAAAGGGCTGCACAAACCACCACGACATCCTCGGTAGGCCCACATAAGGGCAAGGAAAACTCACACCCAGTGGGACATCGGTGACAATACATTTACACGTTGTAACAATTCCTCTAATGTTATTTCCTCAAAACGAGAGAAACTATTTTGGAGGGCAGTATCCGCCGTATATACCATCGTGTCAGTGTTAATAGAACCCAGTTGTAGCTGGGACGCATTGTCTTTAATCTCCTTTCTAATGACTTCAATTTTCTTACTAAAGAATTGCATAAAGTCATCAGCTGAGTGGGTGGAGCTACTGGAAGGGGACCCTTGTTGGGTTAGCGATGCTACCGTACTAAACAAAAATTTAGGATCGTTTTTATTACGGTGGATGAGATATGAGTAATATTTAGCTTTAGCTAAGGTAAGCATGCGTTTATAAGTTATTAAACCATCACTCCATGCTTGATGGTGCACCTCAAGTTTAGTCGTGCGCCATTTGGGTTCCAGCTTTCTACATAATAATTTCTGAGCTCTAGTTTCTTCTGGAAACCACGGGGTGCGCTTTTTTGGAGCCTTTTTTAACTTTAGCGGTGCTATGTTATCAATGGTTTCGCGCAGGGCGTCGTTAAAGTTGTTAGTGAGGTTATCAATAGAGCCCACATACTTTGGGAATGGTGCCATTACCGAGGGCAGTAGGTCAGCAAGAGTTGTCGTTGTGGCTGTATTAATGTTGCGGCTGCTATAGCAGTTATTATTATTATTAGTTTGACAAACATGCGTCTGAACCTCGAATTTTATAAGGTAATGATCGGACAATACTTAAGTATACGGGAGTATCGTAACTTTGGAAACAGTGATACCCCTGACAAGCACTAGGTCTATCGTATTACCGTTGCGATGCGTGGGTTCATTTATTATTCGTGTGAGACCACAGCTATCAATTACAGTCTGGAGCGCTACACCACTTTGTATTAGAAATGGGAACAGCGAAGGACGCATGTGCACGTACGAGCCAGTCTGCCCCACAACAAGAGGATTGAGAGAATGAAGGAGCTTATTGACTACAGAGTCGGACTTCAATGGGGGACTCGCGCAAAATCTTCGGGTAAATTTTTACCTTATATGGACGACATCACAGGGCAGAAAACGTCACAGGACAGAGCAAATTTCAAAAGGCTCGTACGAAAGAAGTATGAAGGGAGGCAGGATTATGGACTACAAAACCAAATGGCGGATGGGATAAAACTACAAAATGGCGGGCATATTGTGCGAAATTTCACACCAATTGACCATTACCTGGAAAGATATGAAATTAGTGTAAAACATGATTTACACAACACACAATATGGCCAAATAAATGATGAAACACCTGAGCTAACGAGGGTTTCATGTGGGGTCCCACAAGGTTCAATGTTGGGCCCAAAATGATTTATTTAACACAATGATATCGGTCAAGTGTCCAAGTTATCACATTTTGGTTTGTGTCAACCAAAATATCAGAAAATACTACAATATTAAGTAGAACAAAATACATACTCAACAGAAATTAACAACATGTAAAATACCCAGTTTTCGTTGAAGCGCCCATTGCTTATTGCATAAATGTCTGGGGGCATACACAAAACAATCACAAAATCAATATTGATTTTACAAAAAAAGAAAAGGAATCATTGATAAATGACCGTCAAGAGTCAAATTATTCATAAACTTGCACATTTTAGGAGTAAACCATCTTGTAGAATACACACCCGTTAAAAAGACAAAGTAAAATAATATTATGCTTCTTCTATGCTTGATTAATGTGACATAAACAAGTTGAAAAACGTATTCGGGTGTTACCATTTAGTGGTCAATTGTACAGAATGTGTACTAAACTGTGCAATCTACTAATAAAAGTATCAATCAATCAATTCTAGGAAAGTCTGAGAACGAATCATACCATCACATGCAACATTTTTATTGTATGTTACACTTGAATATACTATTTACAAAACCCAAGTGAAGTTGGCATGTTGTGTAAATGGTAAATAAAAACAGAATACAATGATTTGCAAATCTTTTTTGTGTCTTCCGAACCAAAGAGGAAAAGAACCATCTGGACTGTTATAGGCACAAAGTTCAAAAGCCAGCATCTGTGATGGTATGGGGGTGCATTAGGGGCCAAGGCATGGGTAACTTACACATCTGTGAAGGCACCATTAATGCTGAAAGGTACATACAGGTTTTCGGAGCAACATACTCTATGTTGCTATCCAAGAAACGTTATCATGGACGCCCCTGCTTATTTCAGCAAGACAATGCTAAGCCACGTGCTAAAACAGCGTGGCTTCGTAGTAAAAGAGTGCGGGAGAGCCTGTAGTCCATACCATTGAAAATGTGTGGTGCAATATGAAGCCTAAAATACCACGACAAAACCCCGGACTGTTGAACAACTTAAAGGGGAACATTATCACCAGACCTATGTAAGCGTCAATATATACCTTGATGGTGCAGAAAAAAGACCATCTATGTTTTTAACCGATTTCCGAACTCTAAATGGGTGAATTTTGGCAAATTAAACGCCTTTCTGTTTATCGGTCTTGTAGCGATGACGTCAGAACGTGACGTCACCGAAGTAATACAGCCGCCATTTTCATTTTCAACACATTGCAAACACCGGGTCTCAGCTCTGTTATTTTCGACTATTTTTTGGAACCTTGGAGACATCATGCCTCGTCGGTGTGTTGTCGGAGGGTGTAACAACACTAACAGGGAGGGATTCAAGTTGCACCACTGGCCCGAAGATGCCAAAGTGTCTGCCGCCAGACCCCCATTGAATGTACCAAAGTGTCTCCACATTTTACCGGCGATGACAGACATGGCACAGAGATGTATGGATAACCTGCAGATGCATTTGCAACTCTAAAGTCAACGAAATCACAAAGGTGAGTTTTGTTGATGTTGTTGACTTATGTGCTAATCAGACATATTTGGTCGTGGCGTGACTGCCAGCTAATCCATGCTAACATGCTACGCTGATCGATTCTAACATGCTATTTACCAGGGGTGCTAAAGCAGACATGGCACAGAGATGTATGGATAACCTGCAGATGCATTTGCAACTATAAAGTCAACGAAATCACAAAGGTGAGTTTTGTTGATGTTGACTGCCAGCTAATCGATGCTAATATGCTACGGTAATCGATGCTAACATGCTATTTACCGGCGGTGCTAAAGCAGACATGGAGCAGAGATGTATGGATAACCTGCAGATGCATTTGCAACTATATTACGTTTCCTTCCACCCACATTTAATGCGAACAAAAACACTTACTAATCGACGGACTTAAAGTTGCTCCAGTGTCAAAAGATGCAAAAGTCCTGATCGTTTGTTCCGCACATTTTACCGGCGATGCTAACGCAGCTATTCGGCCATGCTATGGCTATGAATAGCGTCAATAGCTATTCGCTCAATAGCTTCAGTTTCTTCTTCAATATTTTCATACTCCAACCATCTGTTTCAACACATGCGTAATCTGCTGAATCGCTTAAGTCGCTGAAATCCGAGTTTGAATCCAAGCTAATGTCGCTATATCTTGCTGTGCTATTCCCATTGTTTGTTTACATTGGCAGCACTGTGTGACGTCACAGGGAAATGGCCAGTGTCTTCGCAGAGAGACGAAAACAAGGCACTTCAAAGCTTTTTTTAGGGATATTCCGAGACCGGTAAAATTTTGAAAAAAAACTTCAAAAAATACAACAAGCCACTGGGAACTGATTTTTATTGTTTTTAACCCTTTTGAAATTGTGATAATGTTCCCCTTTAAAACAGAGGAAACTACCAGAGGTACAGAAGGGGACACAAGATGAACTGTCAGACTTGTACAGAGAATTAAAATCCAAACGAAAAATGAAGCCTGTCTTACTTTCTCTGATTCCAGGATATGCTAAAGACTATCGTTTAGAAGCACTTGATAAAAAGTACCCAAAAGTATTTTCAGAACTATATGATTCTAACTATGCAACTGCATAGTTTAGGGCAGGGGTGCCCACACTTTTTCTGCAGGCGAGCTACTTTTCAATTGACCAACTCGAGGGGATCTACCTCATTTATATATATCATTTATATTTATTTATTTATGAAAGAGACATTTTTGTACACAAGTTAAATGTGTTTAATGATAATACAAGCATGTGTAACACATATAGATGTCTTTCTTTCACGAAGACAAGAATATAAGTTGGTGTATTACCTGATTCTGATGACTTGCATTGATTGGAATCAGACAGTAATGATGATAACGCCCACATTTTCAAATGGAGGAGAAAAAAAGTTGTCCTTTCTGTACAATACCACATGAAAGTGGTTGGTTTTTGGCATCTAATTCATCCAGCTTCCATACACTTTACAAGAAAAACATTGGCGGCAAATTCCGTAGCTTGCTTGATTGACATTCACGGCACCCGAGGGTCTTGTGAGATGACGCTGGCTGCTGCCAGTTCATTATTATGAAAAAATGACAGAGAGGAAGGCGAGAAACACTTTTTATTTCAACAGACTTTCGCGCCGTCCCTTCCGTCAAAACTCTAAAGGCCGACTGCACATTTCCTATCTTCACAATAAAAGCCCTGCTTCATGCTGCCTGCGCTAACAAAATAAGAGTCTCGGAAAGCAAGTGATGTGCACGCCAGCTTTCTGAGGGATCGCTTGTGCACGCCAGTTTTCCGAGACTCTGTATTTAGTTAGCGCAGGCAGCATGAAGCAGGGCTTTTATTGTGAAGATAGGAAATGTGCAGTCGGCCTTTAGAGTTTTGACGGAAGGTACGGCGCGAGAGTCTGTTGAAATAAAAAGTGTTTCTCGCCTTCCTCTCGGTCATATTTTCATAATAATGATCTTGCAGCAGCCAGCGTCATCTCACAAGACCCTCCGGTACCGTGAATGTCATTTAAGTGACGTCTGGTGAAGATTGATGATCACTAATTTTTAGGTCTATTTTTTTTTAAAAGCCTGGCTGGAGATCGACTGACACACACCCCCCGCGGTCGACTGGTGGCTCGCGATCGACGTAACGGGCATCTTGATTTAATTCATTCAAATGTTAATAAAATTGTCCACAAATAAGCGGAGATTCCCTAAATTATATATAGAAGGTTATATTTGTGCAACAACGTCAGACGTCGAGCGTTTTTAAGTACAAGCACAGGCACTGTAGTTCCTCCATTTTAATATCTATTCTAACCATAACACATTTTATCATCGATACAGAGAGCAACATAATTCAAAGTACCTGTTACAAAATGATCAGAGCAAACTTTATAATGTCGTTTTGCCGGATCAGGTGATAAATCCCACTCGATTGATTCTAGCTAGCAGCAGGTTGCTTCTTTCTGTCGACAGTCGCCCGGTTTCTTTTCCCTGTTTTACTATGACCTCAGGGATATCTTAATACTTTGTTGTTCTTTGTCCTGAATTGGAGTGGTTTACACGGCCCCAAAACGACACGTGTGACCCATTTCTCACAAAAATAACAACGGAGGCGTGTTTGTTTTGACACACAAGATGGCGGACAAGGGAATTGTGGGACGGTTGTTACGTCATCAAAAACCCATGTATACAAGAGAGAGAAGGTGTGAAACTGATCACAAATGGAGGAAGAACAATAAATGCCCAAAATAAAGAGCAGGGGATCCATCATTTGGTGGTGGTTTGGCTTCAAGTGGGAAGATATTCAGCAGACAACAGCAATATTCAAAGTATGCAGCAGAAGTGTTACTACAAAAAGGTAACAACACTATTAATTTGCTCTTTCGTTTAAAAAGTCACCCGTGAGAGAATGAAGAGTATTTAATAAATACAGTTTTGGTCAATTGACTTAGTTGTGATTTCCCTCTCTACATGAAAGTTTAAAAATAGCATATATTAATGCAGTATGAAGAAGAATGTTTTAATGTAGACACATAGAATCATCATACTGCTGTGATTATATGCATCAAGTGTTCCTTCAAGGCCAAGGCAAAATATCGTAATATATATCATATATTGCAATATGGCATAAAAATATTGCGATATTAATAAAAGCCAATATCGCCCAGCCCTACTTTGTATTCTATTTTTATTTGCCGCTGCGGTTCTCACCAGCGCACAGGTGTTGTTGAAACTGGTAATTATCAGAGAATTTCTCATCACACACACCGCAACTGAACACTTTCTCGCCGGTGTGTGTTTTCATGTGTCGGTTCAAACGTTTGTTTTCAATAAAATCCTTACCGCAGACTGAGCACCTGAAAGGTTTTTCTCCGGTGTGTATTCTGATGTGCGCTACCAGTGCTTGGTGGTTACAAACGCTAATGTTGCAGCACGGACAGGAATACCGTTTTTCCCCGGTGTGCGTTCTCATGTGTATTTGCAGCCCGTCTTTCCGCGCGAAAGCTTTACCGCACATCGAACAGATGAACGGTTTTTCGCCGGTGTGTATTTTCATGTGGGATTTCAATTTGTATTTCCGTGCGAAACCTTTACCACACACTGAACAGATGAAAGGTTTTTCACAGGTGTGTATTCGCATGTGTATTTTTAACTTGTCTTTTTCTGAAATACCCTTACCGCAGACTGAACAGGTAAACGGTCTTTCACCGGTGTGTATTCTCGTGTGGGATTGCAGCTTACATTTCCTCGCAAATTGCTTACCGCACACTGAACAAACGAAACGTTTCTCTCCGGTGTGTGTGGTCATGTGTCTTGCGAGCGTCGACTGGTCGCAATAGCTTTGGTGGCAGATTGAGCAGGAGAAGGGTTTTTCTCCGGTGTGTATTCTCATGTGTCTTTTCAGGTTACAACGGTGATGAAAGGTTTCGTCGCAGTGAGAACACGTCAGGCGTGCGTTGTCATGGTGACATGTCTTATCACCTTCATCATCAGTGTCAGGAGAGTGTGACGTTGTGTCCTCACTATCTGATAGTGGAGCTAAGAGCTTGTCTGCTTGTGATCCTCCACAGTGGTCCCCATCAGCTTCTGTTGAGCTGCTGCTCGGAGGCTCCGCCTCCATCTGCCCCTCACTTTCACCTTTGACCTCATCATCTTCACTCTTCACAATGACAACAGTCAGTGGCATCGTGGTGACATCAACCTCCTCCAGCCATTTAAGATTCTCTCCCTCTTGACTGATGCGGTGTTCCTCCTCTTCCTCTTTAATGTGAGGGGTCTGTGGCTCCTCCTCTTCCGCTTTAATTTGAGGGGGCTGCAGATCTTCCTGCTCCATCCTGGAGGTCCACTCCTGTTGCTCAGGGAGCAGATATTCTTCACAGACGTCTGCAGGACCCAAGGAGACAAACGTGGTTTAGAAAAAGTCCAGCTTTGTTCAGTCACGCCAGCATATATTCTGACGATGTTTCTAAGGATCTCATTAGTTACCACGTTAACCCCCCCCCCCCCCCCCCCTCCCCTTCCCCCCCTGTATCTCACATATTTTGTAAGGGGTGCCGGAAGTTGGCAGACCCGTCAGCGATCCCGTTCTGTCTCCCTGTAATGTTTTTCTGATCTTGAATGGGGATTGTGCTGAAAGTTTAAATTTCCCCTCGGGGAATAATAAAGTATTTCTGATTCTGATTCCAATTCTGATCAAGAAACCGGGTTTTTGGGAGTATTAATAGATGCTAAAATGAACTGGAAGGGCTTCACGGTGGCAGAGGGGTTAGTGCGTCTGCCTCACAATACGAAGGTCCTGCAGTCCTGGGTTCAATCCCAAGCTAAGGATCTTTCTGTGTTGACTTTGCATGTTCTCCCCGTGAATGCGCGGGTTCCCTCCTGGTACTCCGGCTTCCTCCCACCTCCAAAGACATGCACCTGGGGATAGGTTGATTGGCAACACTAAATGGTCCCTAGTGTGTGAATGTTGTCTGTCTATCTGTGTTGGCCCTGCGATGAGGTGGCGACTTGTCCAGGGTGTACCCCGCCTTCCGCCCGATTGTAGCTGAGATAGGCGCCAGCGCCCCCCGCGACCCCACAAGGGAAATAAGCGGTAGTAAATGGATGGATGGAAAATGAACTGGAAATCTCATATACAAAACAGACAACATAGGTGGCAAAAAACATTTCAATAATGAATAAAGCAAAATACGTCCTGGGCCAAAAATCACTTTATATTCTCCACTGCTCGCTAGTGTTACCATATTGTGCAGAAATATGGGGAAACAATTACAAATGTGCGCTACACATTTCGGACTATGTTAAGGTAACGTGTGGAGTTCCCCAGGGTTCGGTCCTTGGCCCTGCACTCTTCAGCATCTACATGCTGCCGCTGGGTGACGTCATACGCAAATACGGTGTTAGCTTTCACTGCTATGCTGATGACACCCAACTCTACATGCCCCTAAAGCTGACCAACACGCCGGACTGTAGTCAGCAGGAGGCGTGTCTTAATGAAATTAAACAATGGATGTCCGCTAACTTTTTTGCAACTCAACGCCAAAAAAACGGAAATGCTGATTATCGGTCCTGCTAGACACCGACCTCTATTTAATAATACAACTTTAACATTTGACAACCAAATAATTGAACAAGGCAACCCAGTAAAGAATCTGGGTATTATCTTCGACCCAACTCTCTCCTTTGAGGCACACATTAAAAGCGTTACTAAAACAGCCTTCTTTCATCTCCGTAATATTGCTAAAATTCGCTCCATTCTGTCCACTAAAGACGCTGAGATCATTATCCATGCGTTTGTTACGTCTTGCCTCGACTACTGTAACGTATTATTTTCGGGTCTCCCCATATCTAGCATTAAAAGATTACAGTTGGTACAAAATGCGGCTGCTGGACTTTTGACAAGAACAAGAAAGTTTGATCACATTACGCCTGTACTGGCTCACCTGCACTGGCTTCCTGTGCACTTAAGATGTGACTTTAAGGTTTTACTACTTACGTATAAAATACTACACGGTCTAGCTCCAGCCTATCTTGCCGATTGTATTGTACCATATGTCCCGGCAAGAAATCTGCGTACAAAGGACTCCGGCTTATTAGTGATTCCTAAAGCCCAAAAAAAGTCTGCGGGCTATAGAGCGTTTTCCTTTCGGGCTCCAGTACTCTGGAATGCCCTCCCGGTAACAGTTCGAGATGCTACCTCAGTAGAAGCATTTAAGTCTCACCTTAAGACTAATTTGTATACTCTAGCCTTTAAATAGACGTCCTTTTTAGACCAGTTGATCCGCCGCTTCTTTTCTTTTTCTCCTCTGTCCCCCCCTCCCTTGTGGAGGGTGTCCGGTCCGATGGCCATGGATGAAGTACTGGCTGTTCAGACTCGGGACCCAGCATGGACCGCTCGTCAGGACCCAGGATGGACCGCTCGCCCGTGTATCGGTTGGAGACATCTCTACGCTGCTGATCCGACTCCGCTTGGGATGGTTTCCTGTGGACGGGACTCTTGCTGCTGTCTTGGATCCGCTTTGAACTGAACTCTCGCGGCTGTGTTGGAGCCACTATGGATTGAACTTTCACAGTATCATGTTAGACCCGCTCGACATCCATTGCTTTCGGTCCCCTATGGGGGGGGGATTGCCCACATATGAAGTCCTCTCCAAGGTTCTCATAGTCATCATTGTCACTGGCGTCCCACTGGGTGTGAGTTCTCCTTGCCCACTGGGTGTGAGTTTTCCTTGCCCTTATGTGGGTTCTTCCGAGGATGTCGTAGTCGTAGGTGTTTGTACAGTCCTTTGAGACATTTGTGATTTAGGGCTATATAAATAAACATTGATTGATTGATTGATTGATACATTCGCTAACTGTGTTACAAAAAAGATCAATTAGAATAATACATAATGTTGGATGTAGAGAACATACAAACCCTTTATTTATTGAGACAAAAATATTAAAGCTCGATGATTTGGTAAAATTGCAAACAGCTAAAATGATGTACAAAGTAAATTATAACCTGCTACCAAAGAATGTACAACAATTCTTCTCACCTAAAAAGGAGAAATATAACCTTAGAAGAAAATCTAATTTAAAACATTTGTATAAATGTACAACACTTAAAACCTTTAGCATATCAGTATGTGGAATTAAATTATAGAATGGATTAAGTAAAGAAGGTAAACATTGTACTGATATGATCCTGTTTAAGAGGATGTTCAAATTAATAGTGCTCACAAAGTACAAAGAAAAAAAATTATGAAAAACAATTTCAACCTTATTGAAAATAAGATATTCTTAATCTCAGTATGTTAATAATGACTGATTTAATTAAGTACATATTAAAAAAACTGTTGTGTTACTCATTCACGGATGTCATTTTGCTATTTTGCGGTAAAGAAGGTCAGTGAATGAATGTATATATTTGTGAACGCTCTGACGTGGGAAAGGTGTAGGATTAAATCAGCTTTGCTTCTTCCTACTCCTTTTCGGACATGATGTATTGTGAAATGATATGAAATTGCCTGATGTATAATGTTGTAGGTATGCCATGTTCGAAATAAACCAAGAAAGAGAGAAAGAGAGAGAGAGTGATGTCATAACCAGACCGCAAATCAGGGAATAATAGGGGATAACTGTCAGGGTCAAATACCATGAGACATTATAAAGACACAGAAACAGAGAATAGAAGACAAACCAGTGATTGCTTTTCTTGTACGAGGAGAGAAACTGGAGCAAGTTGTCAGTTACAGGCTCCTAATTTACTCTGAAACTTTCTCCAGTCTCCTCGCCTTTTAATTCATTTGGGGGAGCCCTGCAGTACAAACACGCACACGCAGCTGCACTCAAGGAGGGGGTATTTGCAGCTGTGCTGGATACCTAACCCCTGTGGCGAGAACTATACACAGGCAAATACAGAGCAATAAAAATATATAACAACTTCCTGCATTGCTCTGGGCCATCTGCAAATTCCTCTTTGAAGTAGGTAGGTAGTTCAATCTAACGCCAAGTTTCATTTCTACTTGTCTACACAGTGCACAAAACAATCATATTTGAAAAAAATTAGATAACTTATTTACAATTAATCCAACAGTAACGGTACGTGTATTTGTATAGAACCGTTTCGGTACAAGGGTGTACCGAACAAGTTTCTAAGCTAAAGTCTTAAAGGGGAACATTATCACAATTTCAAAAGGGTTAAAAACAATAAAAATCAGTTCCCAATGGCTTGTTGTATTTTTTGAAGTTTTTTTCAAAATTTTACCGTTCTCTGGCTATTTCCCTGTGACGTCACACAGTGCTGCCAATGTAAACAAACAATGGGAATACCACAGCAAGATATAGCGACATTAGCTCGGATTCAAACTCGGATTTCAGCGACTTAAGCCATTCAACAGATTACGCATGTATTGAAACAGATGGTTGGAGTATGAAAATATTGAAGAAGAAACTGAAGCTATTGAGCGAATAGCTATTGACGCTATTCATAGCCATAGCATGGCCGAATAGCTGCGTTAGCATCCCCGGTAAAATGTGCGGACCAAACGATCAGGACTTTCGCATCTTTTGACACTGGAGCAACTTAAATCCGTTGATTGGTAAGTGTTTTTTTCGAATTAAATGTGGGTGGAAAGAAACGTAATATAGTTGCAAATGCATCTGCAGGTTATCCATACATCTCTGTTCCATGTCTGCTTAAAGCACCGCCGGTAAATAGCATGTTAGCATCGATTAGCGTAGCATGTTAGCATCGATTAGCTGGCAGTCAACATCAACAAAACTCACCTTTGTGATTTCGTTGACTATCGTTGCAAATGCATCTGCAGGTTATCCATACATCTCTGTGCCATGTCTGTCTTAGCATCGCCGGTAAAATGTGGAGACACTCTGGTACATTCAATGGGGGTCTGGCGGCAGACACTTTGGCATCTTCGGGCCAGTGGTGCAACTTGAATCCCTCCCTGTTAGTGTTGTTACACCCTCCGACAACACACCGACGAGGCATGATGTCTCCAAGGTTCCAAAAAATAGTCAAAAAACAGAAAATAACAGAGCTGAGACCGGGTATTTGTAATGTGTTGAAAATGAAAATGGTGGGTGTGTTACCTAGGCGACGTCACATTCTGACGTCATCGCCTCCAGCGCGATTAACAGAAAGGCGTTTAATTCGCCAAAGTTCACCCATTTAGAGTTCGGAAATCAGTTAAAAAAATAGATGGTCGTTTTTCTGCACCATCAAGGTATATATTGACGCTTACATAGGTCTGGTGATAATGTTTTGCGGTATATGTGTGTGTGTTTTACGGACAGAAAAGCTTTGAATGGCAGGGTCCCTGCTATTACACGTTGATGAAAATATAACATTTACATAATAAAAATCAACTACAGGCTTTCCAAATGCTGTGATGAATCAAGCATGATGAGTTGACATGAAACTATATAATGTAGCACTTTTTATATGTAGAAGAAAAGTTTGGTCATTTTATTTAATCTGAGGAACAATTTGAGGCAGTTAAATGTTGATTAACGTGGGCAGAATTATTATAGTGTTCCCAATGTTAAAAGGATACAGCCATTGTTTACAAATTTGGTAAATAAATAACCCAAAAATGTGTATTTTGTTGTTTTCTTACTGTACGGAAAATGAACCGAACCGTGACCTCTAAACCGAGGTACGTACCGAACCGAAATGTTTGTGTACCGTTACACCCCTAAGGAATAACAAAGCATACTACAAGTAATGAATATCGGGGCGGCATAGTTCGGTTGGTAGACTGGCTCTGCCAGCAACTTGAGGGTTGCAGGTTCGATTCCCGCTTCCACCATCCTAGTCACTGCCGTTGTGTCCTTGGGCAAGATCCTTTACCCGCCTGCTCCTAGTGCCACCCACACTGGTTTAAATGTAACTTAGATGTTGGGTTTCACTATGTAAAGCGCTTTGAGTCACTAGAGAAAAGAGCTATATAAATATAATTCACTTCACGAATAAACACAAGCAGTAAAGCAGGCAGGCATAGCTCGGTTGGTAGAGTGGCCGTGCCAGCAACTTGAGAGTTGCAGGTTCGATTCCCGCTTGTGCCATCCTAGTTACTGCTGTTGTGTCCTTGGGCAAGACACTTTACCCACCTGCTCCCAGTGCCACCCACACTGGTTTAAATGTAACTTAGATATTGGGTGTCACTATTTAAAGCGCTTTGAGTCACTTGAGAAAAGCGCTATATAAATATAATTCACATAAAACCTTACATTAAGAGGGAAAACTATTTTTCCACAGCTGTATTCAATTTGATCAATATGTATTTTAAAGTCATCAAACCTATTCTGAAAAAATCTCATCTTGATCCAGTTGTCGTGGCTGATTAGACGAATATCCAATCGGACATGTTAAAATGTGAAAATGTAAGCATGTGATGTAAACCTTGTAACTGTATACCTTATTTCCCGGACTATAAGGCGCACCTAAGATCCTTTTTTTCCTAATAACTCGACAGTGCGCCTTATGCGCCTAAAGTAAGGAATGCGTTTGGTCGAGATTGCCCACCTTGAAGCGATTTTATTTGGTACATGGTGTAATGATAAGTGTGACCAGTAGATGGCAGTCAAACATAAGAGAGACATATAGACTGCACTTGGGCTGCAACAACTAATTGATTAAATCGATTAAAATCGATTAATTTAGTCATCGATTCGTTGGAAGTATGCAATGCGCATGCGCTGAGGCTTTTTCTTTTCTTTCTGTCTTTCTTTCCTAAACCTTTATTTATAAACTGCAACATTAACAAACAGCTGAGAAACAAGAATCAAAATAAGTACAAAACTGAGGCTACGTCCTATGAGGCGGCAGTAAGCCAGCCAATGATGAGTCACGTGCAGCTCACGGGACCACGCAGTCTCATTTGCTTGGAAACATTGGAAAATGGCGGAAAACTACCGATAGTTCGGCGTAGAAACATCTGGAGGTTGACGCTGCAACGGAGAAAAGTGTACGACCTAAGCCGTCAAAAGTGTGGGAATACTTCACGTTAAACACTGCAAAAAAGACCGTTTATGGCGTGGCACGGAAGTACTACATCGCTTCGGGAGCACCTGAACAGGAAGCATGTTGGATCCGTGGATGAACAGAACTCACGGTACGTAACTTTTTCAGTCCATTGTCCGAGTACATTGATCCGTTGTGTCCGTCTTTTTAATATTTTGTTAACGAGGAGATTTTTTTCAGGAAGCGCAGCAGCAATTGTTGTGTATTCACTTTCAGAGTGTTAGGAACTTTATAGATAGTTCGACATCTTCATTTTCTGTGTTGTTGTGAGCGGCAACAGGCATTCATACGTTCATCTTTTTTGTGAGTAACGTTAACGTTATCCCTTTGTTGCAATGCGGGGCTGATAATGTGTCTACGGCACATTTGACTCCGTTTTGAGAGAGAAAACGCACGGTTACCTATTTGAAAATAAACATAACAGACAGAAATATCTCAGGTTGATGCCCAGTAAAGCTATACAAATATATTTAGACTTGAGTGACGTTTTAGCAGAGGTGGGTAGAGTAGCCAGAAATTGTACTCAAGTAAGAGTACTGTTACTTTAGAGATTTATTACTCAAGTAAAAGTAAGGAGTAGTCACACAAATATTTACTTGAGTAAAAGTAAAAAGTATGTTGGGAAAAAACTACTCAAGTACTGAGTAACTGATGAGTAACCTGTTTGTTTAATGATTACGGCAACAAATAATGCACAAAAAAATAAAAATAGCAATGAGCAAATTCAGAGCCAGGAATATCTCCTAAGCAACTAAAACAATATTATATATTGAATCATTATACATTACAATAAAAAAAAAATAAGGCAAATTGAGCCACAATAACAGCACCATAGGCTCAGTAGGCATTGATTGATTGAAACTTGTATTAGTAGATTGCACAGTACAGTACATATTCCGTACAATTGACCACTAAATGGTAACACCCCAATAAGTTTTTCAACGTTAATCAATTACTTAATAAATGACCAAGTCGAGGTGATCTACCTCATATACATATACATACACACATACATATATGTATATATATATATATATATGTATATATATATACATACATTTATATATACAGTGTATAATTTATATTTCTTTATTTTGCCGTTTTTGTTCACGTTAAAGGTATTTTAATGAATATACATGCATGTTTAACATATACATTCCTATCTTTCATGGAGACAAGAATATAAGTTGGTGTATTACCTGATTCTGATGACTTGCATTGATTGGAATCTGACAGTATAGTGCTGATTACGTTTACGTTTTCAAATGGAGGAGAAAAAAAGTTCCTCCTTTCTGTCTAATACATCATGAAAGTCGTTGGTTTTTGGCATCTTATTTGTCCAGCTTCCATATTCGTTTTTATACCCTTTACAAGAAATACATTTGCGTCAAACTCCGTAGTTTGCGCTGGCTTTCGGAGACTCTTATTTTGTTAACGCAGGCGCGATGAAGCGGCACTTTTATTGTGAAAACAGGAACTGTGCAATCAGTCTTTAGGCTTTTGACGGGAAGTACGGTTGAAATAAAAAGTGTCTTTTTTCCTTTACACTTTTGATTGATTG
Source organism: Nerophis ophidion (assembly GCF_033978795.1). Classification (NCBI taxonomy): domain Eukaryota; kingdom Metazoa; phylum Chordata; class Actinopteri; order Syngnathiformes; family Syngnathidae; genus Nerophis; species Nerophis ophidion. The sequence goes on along the minus strand of NC_084634.1, from coordinate 6,888,451 downwards.
ATTGAAACTTGTATTAGTAGATTGCACAGTACAGTACATATTCCGTACAGTTGACCACTAAATGGTAACACCCCAATAAGTTTTTCAAATTGTTTAAGTCGGGGTCCACGTTTGACGGTCATGTGACCGCCTGGCTCTGTTTGATTGGTCCAACGTCACCAGTGACTGCATGTGATTGGTGAAACCCAGGCATGCGTAGATCCTACTTTGTAGGTCTGTGACAAACCAAAACAATCATTAACAGATCGATAACAAAAAGTAGCGAGTAGTGAGCTGAATGTAGATAAATGGAGCGGAGTAAAAGTAGCGTTTCTTCTCTATAAATATACTCAAGTAAAAGTATGTTGCATAAAAACTACTCTTAAAAGTACAATTCATCCCAAAAGTTACTCAAGTAGATGTAACGGAGTAAATGTAGCGCGTTACTACCCACCTCTGCGTTTTAGTATAACTAAACATTATGAAGGTGCTGGAATATTTCATGCTATTATTCACAGGCAGCCTAAAATTAATCCTTTATGATTCACAACAGAAACGTTTATAATATCTTATTCAGTTCTGGTCTGATGAGCCCGATTGTAGCTGAGATAGGCGCCAGCGCCCCCTGTGACCCCTAACAAGGGAATAAGCGGTAGTAAATGGATGGATGGAGTTACATTTCTGTGTTATTATTGTATTATGCTGCATCCCCAATGTCCATGTATTTCATTTAGCTTTTTTTTTTAATGTGGTGGTGTATTTAGATAGATAGATAGATAGATAGATAGATAGATAGATAGATAGATAGTACTTTTATTGATTCCCTCAGGGAGTTTCCAGCAGCAATGTACAGAATTGAGATCGAATTTAAAAAGTAAAAAATAAATAATGAGGGTTTAAATGGAAAAAGAAAAAGAAAATATTACAATAACAATAAAAATAAAAAGCAACATACGGGTAAAAATATAACAGTAAAAATACAAATACAACAAGAAAAACTAGACAGCAGTGACCATGATATAGGCGGTTTAGCTCGGTTGGTAGAGTGGCCGTGCCAGCAACTTGAGGGTTGCAGGTTCAATTCCCACTTCTGCCAACCTAGTCACTGCTGTTGTGTCCTTGGGCAAGACACCTGACCCACCTGCTCCCAGTGCCACCCACACTGGTTTGATTGTAACTTAGATATTGGGTTTCACTCTGTAAAGCGCTTTGAGTCACTAGAGAAAAAGCGCTATATAAATATAATTCACCTCACTTCATATGAAAAAATGTCCCTTTTACATCAGAAATTATTAAATAAATCAACTAAGTATGTATTGAGTTACATGTAAATGTTGCTACTATGTATGTTCGTTATATGGTTTCTCTCATTTCAGAAAGAAACAAGGCAGCATTAGCGACTTGGTACAAAGGAAGGTGTGCACACCTCGGCAAGCGGCTGCATTGACTGATGCTATCCTGAATATGTTGCTAACTGACATGAGGCTACTATCAATGGTGGAGGATGACGGTTTTAGACAAATGATTCACGTCCTCAAACCTGGTTACACTCTTCCCTCGAGGATCCATTTTACCAAACTGATGGAGAGGAAGTACAAGCAGACATTCCAAGCAGTGTAGACTGACATAAAAGCCACCCAGAGAAAAATTGCTCTCACTACTGATGTGTGGACAAGTGTAGCCTACCTTGGCAACACAAGCCACTACATTGGAGAGGAATGGAACATAAAGTCAATCTGCCTTACGACCACGCCACCGGAGGAAAGACATTCAGCATCCAAGAATGTAGAATGGTTGGAATAGGTAATAGCCAGGTTTGAAATTCCCCTAAGCAATTTTTTTTTGCTATTGTGCAGGACAACGGTGCAATTTATAAAAAAAAAAACATTTTTGTAACATTTTCCCTGTTTTATTTGGCAAGTTCAAAGGACGTGGTGCCAGTATGCGTTTTTTTTAAATAAAGTACTGGAAAAGAGGGCTCGGTGATATTGGGTAATTGTGTTAAATGTAAATATAAACGGAATACAATGATTAGCAAATCATTTTCAACCCATATTCAGTTGAATATGCTACAAAGACCACATATTTGATGTTCAAACTGATAAAACTTTTTTTTTTGCAAATAATCATTTTACTTTAGAATCAGATGTCAGCAACACGTGACAAAGAAGTTGGGAAAGGTGGCAATAAATACTGATAAAGTTGAGAAATTCTCATCAAACACTTATTTGGAAAATCCAACAGGTGTGCAGGCTATTTGGGAAAAGGTGGGAGGCATGATTGGGTATAAAAGCAGCTTCCATGAAATGCTAAGTCATTCACAAACAAGGATGGGGCGAGGGTCACCAATTTGTAAGCAAATTGTCGAACAGTTTTAGAACAACATTTCTTAACGAGCGATTGCAAGGAATTTAGGGATTTTACCATCTATGGTCCGTAAAATCATCAAAAGGTTCAGAGAATCTGGAGAAATCACTGCACGTAAGCGATGATATCACGGACCTTTGATCCCTCAAGCGGTATAGCATAAAAAAAAAACGACGTCGGTGTGTAAAGGATATCACCACATGGGCTCAGGAACGCTTCATAAAACCACTGTCAGTTACTACAGTTGGTTGCAACATCTCTAAGTGCAAGTTAAAACTCTACTATGCAAAGCGAAAGCCATTTATCAACAACACCCAGGACCCAAACTTATCTAAGATGGACTGGTGCAAAGTGGGAAAGTGTTCTGTGGTCTGACGAGTCCACATTTCAGATTATATTTGGAAACTGTGGACGTGGTGTCCTCCGGAACAAAGAGGAAAATATACATCCGGATTGTTCTAGGCACAAAGTTCAAAAGCCAGCATCTGTGATGGTATGCGAGTGTATTAGTGCCTAAGGCATGGGTAACTTACACATCTGTGAAGGCACCATTAATGCTATACAGGTTTTGGAGCAACATATGTTGTCATCCAAGCAACATTATCATGGACGCCCCTGCTTATTTCAGCAAAACAATGCCAAGCCACGTTTTACAACAGCGTGGCTTCGTAGCAAAAGAGTGCGGGTACTTTCCTGGCCTGCCTGCAGTCCAGACCTGTCTCCCATCGAAAATGTGTGGCGCATTATGAAGTGTAAAATACGACAACAATACCCCGGACTGTGAAACAACTTAAACTGTACATCAAGCAAGAATGGTAAAGAATTCCACTTTCAAAGCTTCAACAAATAGTTTCCTCAGTTTTCAAAAGTTTATTGAGTGTTGTTAAAAGAAAATGTGATGTAACACAGTGGTGAACATGCCCTTTCCCAACTACTTTGCCACGTTTTGCAGCCATGAAATTCTACGTTAATTATTATTTTCAACAAAAAAAAAAGTTTATGAGTTTGGACATCAAACATCTTGTCTTTGTAGTGCATTCAATTGAATATGGGTTGAAAAGGTTTTGCAAATCATTGTATTCCGTTTATATTTACATCTAACACAATTTCCCAACTCATATGGAAACGGGGTTTGTAGAATCATCCTACTGCTGTGATTATATGCATCAAGTGTTCATTCAAGGCCAAGGCAAAATAGCGTAATATATATTGCAATATGGCACAAAAATATTACGATATTAATAAAAGCCTTAGGAAGAAGCAAAGCTTATTTAATCCTACCCCTTTCCCAATTCAGAGCTATTACAAATATATACATTCATTTACTTACCTTTTTACAATAAAATAACATCCGTGAATGCGCAATACAATAGTTTTGTCATATCTAATTGGTTAAGTCACTCATTATAAACACACTGATATGAAAAATATCTTATTTTTTATTAAGGTTGAAAGTATTTCTCACAGTTCTTCATCTTTGTACTTTGTAAGCTCTATTTATTTGAACAACCTCTTAAACTGGATCATATCATTACAATGTTTAACTTAATCCATTTCATAATTTAATTCCACATACTGATATGATAAAGGTTCTAAGTGTTGTACGTGCATACAAATTAGATTTTCCTCTAAGGTTACATTTGTCCTTTTTAGCTGAGAAGAATTGTTGTACATCCTTCTGTAGCAGGTTATTGTTTGCTTTGTACGTCATTTTAGCTGTTTGCAATTTTACCAGATCCTCAAACTTTAATATTTTTGACTCAATAATCCATGCATCAATTTCTCGACAATGCACCTTAATTCGGTGAAGTTATTCCAAGTGTTAGTAAAAAATGTGAGAGGAAGAAGTAAACAAACCTGCTCTGTTTCTTTAAAACGGCGTCCAGCTGTTGATGTTGTCACCCCTTCTCCTCTTTTTGTTCCAGAATATTCCTCCTCAATCGCCACACTTTGCACCCATCGCAGCAAAGCCAACTCCTGTCGCCGATTTCTGCTGAAATCCCAATGTCTTTGTTAGCAGCCAGCAAGCTAAACTAGTTAGCACGCTAAGCTAACTAGCAAGCTAAGCTAGTTAGCACGCTAAGCTAACTGGCGAGCTAAGCTAGCCTGAGAAGCGTCGAAGTTGACAGAGACAAGTGGAGTTTATGCTGACGGGAAGAACTAATAAAGTCTAGTTTTAACTTAGGTAGACAATAATAGTAATAATTAAAAACGTAGAAAATAAGGAATTAATGCATACTTAAAGAACACGCTGCTCGGCTACGAACCTGTTAAAAGTTCTCGTGCCCGATCTATTTGCGCATGCGCCAAGTAAGCAACTTCCGTTCCTTCGTTCAAGGCAGTTTCTCCAAAATAAGAGTATCACTGTTTTTATGTAACCAGCGCTTTATAAAAGAAAGCTACAAATAATCAACTACACTCTAGAAAATTAAAATACCTTGCATCCATCCACATCGTTCTAAATTCAAATTTGAAGCTGTTAATTCACTATTTTTGCTGTCTAAATACTTTGAATGCACATTGGTTGTTGTTGTTATGTTTTCAACAAGGGTCCCAAAACCGGAGTGCTTTTTTTAAACTTTTATTTACAAAAAAATATGGGAATCATTTGCAAAAGTCAGTGCGATCCCTGCAAATATGGCAGCAATAGAAAAGTACACATCAATCAATCAATCAATGTTTATTTATATAACCCCAAATCACAAATGTCTCAAAGGGCTGCACAAATCATTACGACTACAACATCCTCGGAAGAACCCACAAAAGGGCAAGGAAAACTTACACCCAGTGGGCAGGGAGAATTCACACCCAGTGGGACGCCAGTGACAATGCTGACTATGAGAAACCTTGGAGAGGACCTCAGATGTGGGCAACCCCCCCCTCTAGGGGACCGAAAGCAATGGATGTCGAGCGGGTCTAACATGATACTGTGAAAGTTCAATCCATAGTGGATCCAACACAGTCGCGAGAGTTCAGTCCAAAGCGGATCCAAGACAGCAGCGAGAGTCCCGTCCACAGGAGACCATCTCAAGCGGAGGCGGATCAGCAGTGTAGAGATGTCCCCAACCAATACAGGCGAGCGGTCCATCCTGGGTCTCGACTCTGGACAGCCAGTACTTCATCCATGGTCATCGGACCGGACCCCCTCCACAAGGGAGGGGGGGACATAGGAGAAAGAAAAGAAGCGGCAGATCAACTGGTCTAAAAAGGAGGTCTATTTAAAGGCTAGAGTATACAGATGAGTTTTAAGGTGAGACTTAAAAGCCAAATACAAAATATGCTATTGAACAAACAAACAATAATAATTGTTTAAAAAAGCGTTTTTAAAAAAATAAATCCACAAAATTACAATAACATTTGTGCATTATTTGGTTTTCATCCTTTTATAAGATTTTAAATGCAATTTAAAAGCAATTATGCTCGGAAGCTTTTATATATTTACATTTATGAACATTCATATTTTTTTTACAAGACACAAAAGTGCCTTTTTTTATTTGAGAGAAGCACAGCAAATACATCCATCCATTTCCTACCGCTTATCCCTGTTGGGGTGGCGGGGGGGTGGTGGAGCCTATCTGAGCTGCATTCGGGCGGAAGGCGGGTTACGCCCTGGACAAGTCGCCACCTTATCGCAGTCAAACAAATATGTGTTGTGCATTGTCTGTTAAGTTAAAGTTAAAGGTAAAGTACCAATGAATGTCACACACACACATGAGGTGTGGCGAAATTATTGTCTGCATTGGACCCATCACCCTTAATCACCCCCTGGGAGGTGAGGGGAGCAGTGAGCAGCAGCGGTGACCATGCCCGGGAATAATTTTTGGCGATTTAACCCCCAATTCCAACCCTTGATGCTGAGTGCCAAGCATGGAGGTAATGGGTCCCATTTTATAATCTTTGGGATGACTTGGCCGGGGTTTGAACTCACAACCTACTTATCTCAGGGCGTACACTCTAACCACAAGGCCACTGATCTGTGGTCTCAAAGTGACTCTCAGTGATGGAAGCGATAAATATTTTTAAATGTGTCTATCAAACGTAGAACGCTTATTGTTTTTGTTTTGTTTGGCTGGATGGAGATAGACATGATCCGATCAAATAGTTGGTGCATTTTTCATGAAACATTGTGTATAAACTGTTGTGGAAGTGATGAAAGGTACAGAGCTAAAATAAGCAAAAATAGAAAGTATTCTAATTGTGTTTTGTGCAATTGTTCACATTTAAAAAGTGCTGGATTGAAGTGAAAAGTTGCTCATAGTGAAGTCAGTTCTCTTGTTTATAAATAATATCCAATTTATGTCCAAGCATCCAGTCTTAACATATTATATTTCTAAATAAATCTTATTGGGCGGCATAGCTCGGTTGGTAGAGTGGCCGTGCCAGCAACTTGAGGGTTGCAGGTTCGATTCCCGCTTCCGCCATCCTAGTCACTGCTGTTGTGTCCTTGGGCAAGACACTTTACCCACCTGCTCCCAGTGCCACCCACACTGGTTTAAATGTAACTTAGATATCGGGTTTCACTATGTAAAGTATTTTGAGTCACTAGAGAAAAGCGCTATATAAATATAATTCACTTTATTCCATATTGCAATGCGGTGAGGTGAGAAGTTGCGTGGATAACATCTCCCAATAAGTTCAAATCTGCTTGTGAAAGTCTGATACGGTGACCGGAAGTTCAATCAATCAATGTTTACTTATATAGCCCTAAATCACTAGTGTCTCAAAGGGCTGCACAAACCACTACGACATCCTCGGTAGGCCCACATAAGGGCAAGGAAAACTCACACCCAGTGGGACATCGGTGACAATGATGACTATGAGAACCTTGGAGAGGAGGAAAGCAATGGATGTCGAGCGGGTCTAACATGATACTGTGAAAGTTCAATCCATAATGGATCCAACACAGTCGCGAGAGTCCAGTCCAAAGCGGATCCAACACAGCAGCGAGAGTCCCGTTCATAGCGGAGCCAGCAGGAAACCATCCCAAGCGGAGGCGGATCAGCAGCGCAGAGATGTCCCCAGCCGATACACAGGCGAGCAGTACATGGCCACCGGATCGGACCGGACCCCCTCCACAGGGGAGAGTGGGACATAGAAGAAAAAGAAAAGAAACAGCAGATCAACTGGTCTAAAAAGGGAGTCTATTTAAAGGCTAGAGTATACAAATGAGTTTTAAGGTGAGACTTAAATGCTTCTACAGGAAGCCAGTGCAGGTGAGCCAGTACAGGCGTAATGTGATCAAACTTTCTTGTTCTTGTCAAAAGTCTAGCAGCCGCATTTTGTACCAACTGTAATCTTTTAATGCTAGACATGGGGAGACCCGAAAATAATACGTTACAGTAGTTGAGACGAGACGTAACAAACGCATGGATAATGATCTCAGCGTCTTTAGTGGACAAAATGGAGCGGATTTTAGCGATATTACGGAGATGAAAGAAGGCCGTTTTAGTAACGCTTTTAAGTTGAACAAATATACATTTTCTGTGCAGAACCAAAAGAGTCAGAATTTTTTCCGTCCATTATTTCAACCATTTCAACTTCAGAGTCATTGTTGGATTAATTGTAAATAAGTTATCTCATTTTAATATAATAGGTGCATTTTCAAAATGGATTGAATTAACTCCAACTAAAACACCAGATGCTTTAACAGTAGCAAAAGCATTGTGCGAAGACATATTACCAAAATACGGGATCCCAGAAAGAATTTATAGTGATAATGGGGCACACTTTGTAAACCAAGTAATTAAAAAGATGAGTACTATGTTCCAAATAGAATTGAAAAATCACTGTGTATATCATCCCCAACGTGCAGGGTTCGTAGAAAGAATGAATGGAACAATTAAAAATAGGTTAAAAAAGTGTATAGAAGAAACAGGAAGACCATGGACACAATGTTTAGATCTGGTCAAACTGTACATAAACATTACGAGTACCATGGGCTTAACATCATATGAAAAATTGTTTGGACGACAATATTGACCATTAGTTCTGAACCTTTTTTCAGTGATGTACCCCCTGTGAACACTTTTTTAATTCAAGTCCTTGGCCCTGCACTCTTCAGCATCTACATGCTGCCGCTGGGTGACGTCATACGCAAATACGGTATTAGCTTTCACTGTTATGCTGATGACACCCAACTCTACATGCCCCTAAAGCTGACCAACACGCCGGACTGTAGTCAGCTGGAGGCGTGTCTTAATGAAATTAAACAATGGATGTCCGCTAACTTTTTGCAACTTAATGCCAAAAAAACGGAAATGCTGATTATCGGTCCTGCTAGACACCGACCTCTATTTAATAATACAACTTTAACATTTGACAACCAAATAATAAAACAAGGTGACTCTGTAAAAAATCTGGGTATTATATTCGACCCAACTCTCTCCTTTGAGTCACACATTAAAAGCGTTACTAAAACGGCCTTCTTTCATCTCCGTAATATCGCAAAAATTCGCTCCATTCTGTCCACTAAAGACGCCGAGATCATTATCCATGCGTTTGTTACGTCTCGTCTCGATTACTGTAACGTATTATTTTCGGGTCCCCCCATGTCTAGCATTAAAAGATTACAGTTGGTACAAAATGCGGCTGCTAGACTTTTGACAAGAACTAGAAAGTTTGATCACATTACGCCTGTACTGGCTCACCTGCACTGGCTTCTTGTGCACTTAAGATGTGACTTTAAGGTTTTACTACTTACGTATAAAATACTACACGGTCTAGCTCCATCCTGTCTTGCCGATTGTATTGTACCATATGTCCCGGCAAGAAATCTGCGTTCAAAAGACTCCGGCTTATTAGTGATTCCTAGAGCCCCAAAAAAGTCTGCGGGCTATAGAGCGTTTTCCGTTCGGGCTCCAGTACTCTGGAATGCCCTCCCGGTAACAGTTCGAGATGCTACCTCAGTAGAAGCATTTAAGTCTCACCTTAAAACTCATCTGTATACTCTAGCCTTTAAATAGACCTCCTTTTTAGACCAGTTGATCTGCCGCTTCTTTTCTTTCTCCTATGTCCCCCACTCCCTTGTGGAGGGGGTCCGGTCCGATGACCATGGATGAAGTACTGGCTGTCCAGAGTCGAAACCCAGGATGGACCGCTCGTCGGGACCTAGGATGGACCGCTCGCCTGTATCGGTTGGGGACATCTCTACGCTGCTGATCCGCCTCCGCTTGAGATGGTCTCCTGTGGACGGGACTCTCGCTTCTCCTCCTAACCCTAACCCTAACCCGCTTTGAACTGAACTCTCGCAGCTGTCTTGGAGCCACTATGGATTGAACTTTCACAATATCATGTTAGACCCGCTCGACATCCATTGCTTTCGGTCCCCTAGAGGGGGGGGGTTGCCCACATCTGAGGTCCTCTCCAAGGTTTCTCATAGTCAGCATTGTCACTGGCGTCCCACTGGGTGTGAATTCTCCCTGCCCACTGGGTGTGAGTTTTCCTTGCCCTTTTGTGGGCTCTTCCGAGGATGTTGTAGTCGTAATGATTTGTGCAGTCCTTTGAGACATTTGTGATTTGGGGCTATATAAATAAACATTGATTGATTGATTGATTGATTGAAGTACCCCCTAATCAGAGCAAATCATTATCGGTTGAAAAAAAGAGATAAATAAGTAAAGTACAGCACTATGTCATTAGTTTCAGATTTATTAAATATTGCTCATTTGTAGTGGTCTTTCTTGAACTATTTGGAAAAAAAGATATAAAAATAACTAAAAACTTGTTGAAAAAATAAACAAGTGATTCAATTATAAATTGAGATTTCTACACATAGAAGTAATCATCAACTTAAAGTGCCCTCTTTGGGGATTGTAATAGAGATCCATCTGGATTCATCAACTTAATTCGAAACATTTTTTCACAAAAAAATAAATCTTTGACATCGGTATTTATGGAACATGTCCACAAAAAATCTAGGTGTCAACACTAAATTGTTGCATTGTTGCATTTCTTTTCACAGTTTATGAACTTATATACTGAGGTAAAGTTTAAGTTCTTTGTGTTCTTCATTGGGTTTTTGAAACTGCACATTTTTTTCCTCAGAATTTATCACTAACTTGAAGTGTTCTGGAATGCCCTCCCGGTAACAGTTCGAGATGCCACCTCAGTAGAAGCATTTAAGTCTCACCTTAAAACTCATTTGTATACTCTAGCCTTTAAATAGACTCCCTTTTTAGACCAGTTGATCTGCCGTTTCTTTTCTTTTTCTTCTATGTCCCACTCTCCCTTGTGGAGGGGGTCCGGTCCGATCCGGTGGCCATGTACTGCTTGCCTGTGTATCGGCTGGGGACATCTCTGCGCTGCTGATCCGCCTCCGCTTGGGATGGTTGCCTGCTGGCTCCGCTGTGAACGGGACTCTCGCTGCTGTGTTGGATCCGCTTTGGACTGGACACTCGCGACTGTGTTGGATCCATTATGGATTGAACTTTCACAGTATCATGTTAGACCCGCTCGACATCCATTGCTTTCCTCCTCTCCAAGGTTCTCATAGTCATCATTGTCACCGATGTCCCACTGGGTGTGAGTTTTCCTTGCCCTTATGTGGGCCTACCGAGGATGTCGTGGTGGTTTGTGCAGCCCTTTGAGACACTAGTGATTTAGGGCGATATAAGTAAACATTGATTGATTGATTGATTGATTTGTGATATGTATATTTTCAGAATGGGCTTGTTCTATTTTGGCAAAAAACAATCTGGAGTTGTTGTAGTTGTATTTTTTAAGTTATTATGCCATGATTTTAACCGTCTGGCCCACATGCATTTTCTTCCATGCGGCCGCTGTGCTAAAATGAGTTTCGAACCCCTGATTTAAACATAAATTCATATTTTGTTGAAGTATTATTCAATAAATATATTTATAAAGGATTTTTGAATTGTTGCTATTTTTAGACTTTTTTTTTTTTTTTAAATCTCACTCACCCCTTGGCATACCTTCAAGTACCCAGGTACGCGTACCCCCATTTGAGAACCACTGATATAGACTACCTTATTTAAAAAATGAATGGCAAACTGATGACGATTCAAATTTGGCAGACTATATGAGAAAAATATTTGAAAGACAAAAAGAACAAACACTTAATGAGGATGTTTCCGTCCAAAACAGGAACTGGAATTAGTGGATCCAGGAGATTGGGTTTTAATTAAGTGCATCAAAAGGAAGCACTGGCATTCTCCCAAGTGGGAGGGGCCATACCAAGTATTGGTAACTACACCAACAGCCATTAAAATAGCAGAGAGGTCAACTTGGGTACATTTGACACATTGCAAAAAGGTCATCTCTTACGAGGTAACGTCCAAACAGGAAGGTGAGCCAAAGTCTGATCAATAGTGTGGTCTTAGATGGTTAGCAGCTGGGAAAACCCAAACGTCAGTAAAGATCTTTGAAGGAAACTGACCTACGTAGAGAACCTAACCTCTGTCAGGCTTGGACTTGGTCTTGTCTCATATCCCACAACTCACAAGAACACCCCACCCCCCACATTCTCACGTTGTCTGTCTACCAGTCTTAACAACAAGGACATCTCGACTGAGTACTCTTCACATTTGGCACAAGGGACTGTTCAACATCTCGTCCTGTTTTTTTGATTCAGGAGCTTGTAACTGATAACTTGCTCCAGTTTCTCTCCTCGTACGAGAAAAGCAATCACTGGTTTGTGTCCTATTCTCCGTTTCTGTGTCTTTATAAGGTCTCGTGGTATTTGACCCTGACATATTCCATGCCTGCGTGCTCTGTTTAATAGTTTCATTACCACAGCAATTTCACCCATGGAAGACAAAATCGCCCAAATGTATTTAGTGTCTGAACAACAAATTGATGATGATGATGATGACACAGACGATCGTGCACCTGCATTACCAGACAGGTTTCCAGATTCATATGACTCCGAATAATGAGATTGCAACATTTATATTCTGAGTGTAAGCATATTTTTCATAAATTTGATTTTTGGATTAATTGTAAATAAGTTCTCTCATTTTATTCAAATATGATTGTTTGCTCATGCATTGTGTAGACAAGCTGAAGAGAAAAGAAACTTGGCATTAGATTGAAATTAGGTTGTCCTACCAACTTCAAAGAGGAATTGGCAGATGGCACAGAGCAACGCAGGAAGTTGCTGTATCCTCCATACTCTGTATTTGCATGTGTTAAGTTCTCACCACAGGTGTTAGGTTTCCAACACAGCTGCACGTACCTCCTCCTCCTCCTTTAGTGCAGCTGTGTGTGTGTGTTTGTAATGTAGGGCTTTCATAAATGAATTAAAATGCAAGGAGAGTGGAGAAAGTTTTCAGAGTGAACTAGGAGCCTGTAACTGACAACTTGCTCCAGAGTTACTCTCCTCGTGTCTCATGGTATTTGACCCTGACAGTGATCATGCAACTGTAAATCGAAAGGAGTGGTTGTTTCAAGGTGATGTGAGAATTTGAATAAAAATGCGATAAACAGGAAGGAAATGTTGGATTAATTGTAAATAAGTTATCTCCTTTTATTCAAATAGGATTGTTTGCTCATGCATTGTGCAGACAAGCTGAAGAGAAATGAAACTTGGCGTTAGATTGAAATTAGGTTGACCTACAAACTTCAAAGAGGAATTGGCAGATGGCCCAGAGCAACGCAGGAAGTTGCTGTATCCTCCCTACTCTGTATTTGCATGTGTTAAGTTCTCACCACAGGTGTTAGGTTTCTAACATAGCGGCAAATATCCCCTCCTCCTTTAGTGCAGCTGTGTGTGCGTGTTTGTAATGTTGGGCATTCCCAAAGGAATTAAAATGCGAGGAGAGGGGAGAAAGTTTTCAGAGTGAACTAGGAGCCTGTAACTGACAACTTGCTCCAGAGTTACTCTCCTCGTGTCTCACGGTATTTGACCCTGACAGTGATCCTGCAACTGAAAATCGAAAGGAGTGGTTGTTTCAAGGTGATGTGAGAATTTGAATAAAAATGCGATAAACAGGAAGGAAATGTTGGATTCATTGTAAATAAGTTCTCTCATTTTATTCAAATAGGATTGTTTGCTCATGCATTGTGCAGACAAGCTGAAGAGAAATGAAACTTGGCGTTAGATTGAAATTAGGTTGACCTACAAACTTCAAAGAGGAATTGGCAGATGGCCCAGAGCAACGCAGGAAGTTGCTGTATCCTCTCTATTTGCATGTGTTAAGTTCTCACCACAGGCGTTAGGTTTCCAACATAGCGGCAAATAGCCCCTCCTCCTTTAGTGCAGCTGTGTGTGCGTGTTTGTAATGTCGGGCATTCCCAAAGGAATTAAAAGGCGAGGAGAGTGGAGAAGGTTTTCAGAGTGAATTAAGAGCCTGTAACTGACAACTTGCTCCAGGTTACTCTCCTTGTACGAGAAAAGTACACCCCTTCTTAACTGTCTATGCGACGTCAAGGCTTGGTTAGCCCAGAATTTTTTAATAATGAATGAGGGAAAAACGGAAATTTTAGTTTTTGGTCCGGCCCTCACTGACTTGGGACCATTGCAAAATTATGTGAGTCCCAAAGTCCCACTATAGACAGCCATTTTAAACTAGACAAACAAGTCAATGGCGTTTTAAAATCGTGTTTTTATCCCCTTCGTCTTTTAGTAAAGGTTAAACCGTTTTTATCTTTTAACCTTTTTGAACAAGTCGTGCATGCTTTTATTTCAAGTGGCCTGGACTACTGAAGTGCACTTTATGCTGGCATTAGCCAAAAAGCTCTCTCCCGGTTGCAGTTAGTCCAGAACGCGGCAGCACGACTTTTAACAGGGGCCAGGAAACGCCGGCATATAACCCCAATTCTTCAGAGTTTGCACTGGCTCCCTGTTCATTTTAGAATTGATTTTAAAACATTGCTGTTTGTTTTTAAATCTTTACATGGACTGGCACCTCAATATATCTCGGACCTCATCCAAATTTACATTCCTGCGCGCGCTCTGAGGTCCGAGAGCCAGTTCCAGCTCGTGGTGCCCAAGACCAGACTTAAGACCAGGGCCTTCTCTGTGGTCGGCCCTAAGCTCTGGAACACTCTGCCCCTCCATGTTCAAACTGCTTCCACAGTGGAGTGTTTTAAGTCTCGTCTTAAGACCCACTTTTATTCTTTGGCTTTTAACACTACGTGAGTTGTGTGGTCCTCTGTTCTCTGTTGTCCTCTGTGTTTTTTAAACACTTTGATTTCTATTTTACTGTTTTAATGGATTTTACCCTTTAAAATAGTTTTTAATCATATTTGTTTTTATATTGTTTTTATTGGTTTTATATTTATCTGGCCGGGATCTTCAGCTCTCACTGGATCGGTTCGCAGCCGAGTGTGAAGCGACCGGAATGAGAATCAGCACCTCCAAGTCCGAGTCCATGGTTCTCGCCCGGAAAAGGGTGGAGTGCCATCTCCGGGTTGGGGAGGAGACCCTGCCCCAAGTGGAGGAGTTCAAGTACCTAGGAGTCTTGTTCACGAGTGGGGGAAGAGTGGATCGTGAGATCGACAGGCGGATCGGTGCGGCGTCTTCGGTAATGCGGACGTTGTATCGATCCGTTGTGGTGAAGAAGGAGCTGAGCCGGAAGGCAAAGCTCTCAATTTACCGGTCGATCTACGTTCCCATCCTCACCTATGGTCATGAGCTTTGGGTCATGACCGAAAGGATAAGATCTCGGGTACAAGCGGCCGAAATGAGTTTCCTCCGCCGTGTGGCGGGGCTCTCCCTTAGAGATAGGGTGAGAAGCTCTGCCATCCGGGAGGAACTCAAAGTAAAGCCGCTGCTCCTCCACATCGAGAGGAGCCAGATGAGGTGGTTCGGGCATCTGGTCAGGATGCCACCCGAACGCCTCCCTAGGGAGGTGTTTAGGGCACGTCCAGCTGGTAGGAGGCCACGGGGAAGACCCAGGACACGTTGGGAAGACTATATCTCCCGGCTGGCCTGGGAACGCCTCGGGATCCCCCGGGAAGAGCTAGACGAAGTGGCTGGAGATAGGGAAGTCTGGGCTTCCCTGCTTAGGCTGCTGCCCCCGCGACCCGACCTCGGATAAGCGGAAGATGATGGATGGATGGATGGATGGATGGATATTTATTTTTTGTTTTTATTCAGTCATTGGTGGAGCATAATATATATATATATATACTTTTTTTAATTTTTTTAATTTATATATATTTTTTTACAATTGTTTTTAACATGGCTGTGCAGCACTTTGGAAACGTTATTGTTGTTTAAATGCGCTATATAAATAAAGTGGATTGAAAGTGGATTGGATTGAAAAGCAATCAATGGTTGGTTTTCTGTTCTCTGTCTCATGGTATTTGACCCTGACAGGAACAACTGATGCTTTTAAAGACAGGCACATAGCTTCAAAGTTGAGAAGTTTCAGGCCCCCACATTTTACAAAACCTTTCTTTTAATCTTTTCTGGTTTGCCGTCCCAGACAAAATCGAAGACCCTCCGTTTATAAATCTTAAAAATGTTTTGTGATGGAGCTGGTAATGACAAGAACAAATAAATACATTTTAGTGGTTCGGGATGCCACCCGAACGCTTCCCTAGGGAGGTGTTTATGGCACGTCCGACCGGTAGGAGGCCACGGGGAAGACCCAGGACACGTTGGGAAGACTATGTCTCCCAGCTGGCCTGGGAACGCCTCGGGATCCCCCGGGAAGAGCTGGAAGAAGTGGCTGGGGAGAGGGAAGTTCGGGCTTTCCTGCTTAGGCTGCTGACCCCGCGACCTGACCTCGGATAAGCGGAAGAAGATGGATGGATGGAAGGGAATAAACTTATTTCCTCGTTTCTAATAGTCCTGTAATTTTTGTAAACCTGTATGAAGAGAGACCAAATAGATGTCAACTAAACACTACTACGTCACTGCATTTCCACGGCGTGGCGCAGTGGGAGAGTGGCCGTGCGCAACCCGAGGGTCCCTGGTTCAAATCCCACCTAGTACCAACCTCGTCACGTCCGTTGTGTCCTGAGCAAGACACTTCACCCTTGCTCCTGATGGGTGCTGGTTGGCGCCTTGCATGGCAGCTCCCTCCATCAGTGTGTGAACGTGTGTGTGAATGGGTAAATGTGGAAGTAGTGTCAAAAGCGCTTTGAGTACCTTGAAGGTAGAAAAGCGCTATACAAGTACAACCCATTTAATAAAGAGTGCTAATAAACTTTCTTTTCTTTTTCTTTCTTTTCTTAGTTTATTTCGAACATGACATACATACAACATTATACATCAGGTAATTTCATCATTTCGCAATACACAATACATCATGTCCGAAAAGGAGTAGGAAGAAGCAGAGCTTATTTAATCCTACCCCTTTTCCACTTCAGAGCGCCCACAATATTTACATTCATTCACTGACCTTCTTTGCAGCAAAATAAATAAATAAAATAAATAAATGGGTTGTACTTGTATAGCGCTTTTCTACCTTCAAGGTACTCAAAGCGCTTTGACACTACTTCCACATTTACCCATTCACACACACATTCACACACTGATGGAGGGAGCTGCCATGCAAGGCGCCAACTAGCACCCATCAGGAGCAAGGGTGAAGTGTCTTGCTCAGGACACAACGGACGTGACGAGGTTGGTACTAGGTGGGATTTGAACCAGGGCCCCTCGGGTAGCAAAATGACATCTGTGAGTGAGAAACACAGCAGTTTTCTAACATGTACTTAATTTTTTCAGTCATTATTAACATACTAAGACGAAGAATATCTTATTTTCAATAAGTTTGAAAGTGTTTCTCATAATACTTCTTCTTTGTACTTTGTAAGCACTATTAATTTGAACATCCTCATATCAGTACAACGTTTACCTTCTTTACTTAATCCATTCCATAATTTAATTCCACATACTGACATGTTAAAAGTTTTAAGTGTTGTACGGGCATACAAATGTTTTAAGTTAGATTTTCCTCTAAGGTTATATTTCTCCTCTTTAGTTGAGAAGAATTGTTGTACATTCTTTGGTAGCAGGTTATAATTTACTTTGTACATCATTTTAGCTGTTTGCAATTTTATCAAGTCATCCAGCTTTAATATTTTTGACTCAATAAATAAAGGGTTTGTATGTTCTCTAAATCCAACATTGTGTATTATTCTAATCGATCTTTTTTGTAACACAGTTAGCGAATGTAGCGCACATTTGTAGTTGTTTCCCCATATTTCTGCACAATAACTCAGATATGGTAACACTAGCGAGCAGTAGAGAATATAAAGTGATTTTTGGCCCGGGACGTATTTTGCTTTATTCATTATTGAAATATTTTTTTGCCACCTTATGTTGTATGTTTTGTATATGAGATTTCCAGTTCATTTTATCATCTATTAATACTCCCAAAAATCTGGTTTCTTTTACCCTTTCGATATCTATTCGTGTCTGATGCTCTTTTCTTCGGTTACCAAATAGCATTATTTTAGTTTTACTGAGATTCAAGGATAGCCTGTTTTTATCAAACCATTTTTTTAATTTATTCATTTCTTCCGTTATTATTTGTATTATCTTCTGTGTGTTCTCTCCTGAACAGAAAGCAGTTGTGTCGTCTGCAAATAAAACTAACTTCAAGTCTTTTGTAACTTTGCAAATATCGTTTGTATAAAGATTGAACAATCTTGGTCCCAGTATTGATCCCTGGGGTACACCACAAGATATATCCAATCGTGTTGAGCTATTTTCACCCATCTTCACATATAACTTCCTGTTGGTTGAATAACTTCTTTGTAATGACTGATTGGCATAGTAATGCCGGGTTTGTCCCTCCGTGGATGCGTCGACAAGAACACAGCAATAGTAAGTTTAAATGATTTATTAAACTTAACAAAAGCAGGCTACGAACACAAATACTGGAGCTAACAGACAAAATAAACCAAGGGCGCTAGCATAAAAGCTAGGAATAGAAAACATAAAAACTAAGACTGGCACAAAGGCACACAAAAAAGGAAAAACAATTTAAGCATTTAAGTCTCACCTTAAAACTCATCTGTATACTCTAGCCTTTAAATAGACCTCCTTTTTAGACCAGTTGATCTGCCGCTTCTTTTCTTTCTCCTATGTCCCCCCCTCCCTTGTGGAGGGGGTCCGGTCCGATGACCATGGATGAAGTACTGGCTGTCCAGAGTCGAGACCCAGGATGGACCGCTCGTCGGGACCCAGGATGGACCGCTCGCCTGTATCGGTTGGGGACGTCTCTACGCTGCTGATCCGCTTGAGATGGTTTCCTGTGGACGGGACTCTCGCTGCTGTCTTGGATCCGCTTGAACTGAACTCTCGCGGCTGTGTTGGAGCCACTATGGATTGAACTTTCACAGTATCATGTTAGACCCGCTCGACATCCATTGCTTTCGGTCCCCTAGAGAGGGGGGGTTGCCCACATCTGAGGTCCTCTCCAAGGTTTCTCATAGTCAGCATTGTCACTGGCGTCCCACTGGATGTGAATTCTCCCTGCCCACTGGGTGTGAGTTTTCCTTGCCCTTTTGTGGGTTCTTCCGAGGATGTTGTAGTCGTAATGATTTGTGCAGTCCTTTGAGACATTTGTGATTTGGGGCTATATAAATAAACATTGATTGATTGATTGATTGATCAGCGTGAGAGCTGGAATAAAACAAAGGTTTAGCGTGAAAAGCTAGCGAGAAATATACTTACATGAAGTCAGTCAATACTGTTGCTAGAAGGCAAATCTATGGACCCAGACTGAACAAAGAAAAGAGGAAAGCTTATATAGGGAGAAATCAAGGAGAAGCAGGTGTGTGTAGAAAACGAGGAGCAGGTGAAATCAATGTGTAACCATGGTAACGGACTAAACAGGAAGTAAGTGGGTCAGAAGAGAATGAAACAAAGATGGAAAAATAAACATGTGAAGATCCGAGTCACAGATCGCAACATTCTTATCCATTATTTATCTTTGGTAAACAGCTGTACATTGGCCATGCAACATTTACAAGCCACACATTAATGAAATAAATGAATAAAAGATAAATGGGTTGTACTTTTATAGCGCTTTTCTACCTTCAAGGTACTCAAAGATCTTTGACACTACTTCCGCGTTTACCCATTCACACACACATTCACACACTGATGGAGGGAGCTGCCATGCAAGGCACTAGCTAGCACCCATCGGGAGCAAAGGTGAAGTGTCTTGCTCGGGACACAACGGACGTGACGAGGTTGGTACCAGGTGGGGATTGAACCAGGGACCCCTCGTGCTACGTACGACCACTGCGCCACGCCGTCCCTAATGATTGAAAACAACACTGGAAAAAATATATGCTATTACTAGGGAGAGAGACACAGAAACATTGAGCCTTTAAACGAGCGCGCAAGCTAGCAGGAAGCTAGATGCTAATTAGCAGCAAGCTAACGTCGCACGGTAAAATTTCTACAATTCCACGCCTTCAAAACAAAAGTCTTTATGTTGCTATGATTTCTTGTCATCAGGTGGAAATGATTGCGATGCAGTTTTTTTTTTAAATAAAAAAACAACAAACTAGTTGGGGCGGCATAGCTCGGTTGGTAGAGCGGCCGTGCCAGCAACTTGAGGGTTGCAGGTTCGATTCCCGCTTCCGCCATCCTAGTCACTGCTGTTGTGTCCTTGGGCAAGACACTTTACCCACCTGCTCCCAGTGCCACCCACACTGGTTTAAATGTAACTTAGATATTGGGTTTCACTATGTAAAGCGCTTTGAGTCACTAAAGAAAAAGCGCTATATAAATATAATTCACAATTCACTAGTCGAGGCGAGTGGTCAGAGGGGCAACATGTTGTGAGTTTTTGGAGCAAAACGATGTTCAGACATGACGGGAAATGAACACCGGCAATGTGAGGATATAATGGGCACACCACGCTTCTTGCAAATCTACAGCTAGAGGGCAAGCTACTTGGAAAATGAAGTCAGCTAAGCTACAAGTTTGTCTCTATTTAATGGGGCGAGAGCTACAGGGGAAGCTATCCCCAGAGAATTGTAGCGAGCAACACGGCAAAAATAGCTTGCTATATAAAAGCTACACACACATCTATATATACAAATATATACATATATATATATATATTTATATATACGTTAGGTCAGAAAAAACATGGAGGCTATTTCATCCCTTCGAGCCTGTTTCGCAGGTTTCCCTGCTCTTCAGGGGATCTTAAAGGGGAACATTATCACCAGACCTATGTAAGCGTCAATATATACCTTGATGTTGCAGGAAAAAGGACCATATATTTTGTTAACCAATTTCCGTGAATTTTGGCGAATTAAACGCCTTTCTGTTATTAGCTCTCGGGCTAGTCAATCCGCCATTTTCTCAAACACATTACAAACATCGAGTCGAATCAGCTCTGTTATTGTCCGTTTTTTCGACTGTTTTCCGTACCTCGGAGACATCGTGCCTCGTCGGTGTGTTGTCGGAGGTAACAACACGATCAGGGACGGATTCAAGTTGACTTACGTGGATTGTGCATCGATTAGCACGGCATGCTAATCGATGCTAACATGCTATTTAGGCTAGCTAAATGTACATATTGTATCGTGATGCCTCATTTGTAGCTATATTTGCATCCAGCCTTTTCCTCCACCCACGTTAAATGCCAAACAAACACTTACCAATTGACGGATTCAAGTTGCACCAATGTCGAAAGATCCAAAAGTCTGCACATTTTACTGGCGATGCTACGACAGACATGGCACAGAGATGTATGGATACCCTGCGACAATCAAAGCAGATGCATTTCCAACGATAAAGTCAACGAAATCACGAAGGTGAGTTTTGTTGATGTTATTGACTTATGTGGTAATCAGACATATTTGGTCGCGGCGTGACTGCCAGCTAATCGATGCTAACATGCTATTTAGGCTAGCTGTATGTACATTTGTAGCTGTATTTGCATCCAGCCTTTTCCTCCACCCACGTTAAATGCCAAACAAACACTTACCAATTGACGGATTCAAGTTGCACCAATGTCGAAAGATCCAAAAGTCTGCACATTTTACTGGCGATGCTACGACAGACATGGCACAGAGATGTATGGATACCCTGCGACAATCAAAGCAGATGCATTTCCAACGATAAAGTCAACGAAATCACAAAGGTGAGTTTTGTTGATGTTATTGACTTATGTGCTAATCTGACATATTTGGTCGCGGCATGACTGCCAGCTAATCGATGCTAACATGCTATTTAGGCTAGATGTATGTACATTTGTAGCTGTATTTGCATCCAGCCTTTCACTCCACCCACATTTAATGCCAAACAAACACTTGCCAATCGGCGGATTTAAGTTGCTCCTGCACATTTTACCGGCGATGCTACGACAGACATGGCACAGAGATGTATGGACACCCTGCGACACTCAATCGTTGGTTCGAAGGCGATCGCCGAATAGCTTCAGTTTCTTCTTCAATTTCCTTTTCGCTATCCGCCTCCATACTCCAACCATCCGTTTCAATACATGCGTAATCTGTTGAATCGCTTAAGCCGCTGAAATCCGAGTCTGAATCCGAGCTAATGTCGCTATATCTTGCTGTGATATTTGCCATGTTGGCATCATTAAATGACGTCATAGGAAAATGGATGATGGATTTAAAGATAGCGAAAATCAGGCACTCTAAAGCCTTTTTTAGGGATATTCCATGATTTATATATATATATATATATATATATATATATATATATATATATATATATATAAATTTATATAGGTTAGGTCAGGAAAAAAACAGGGAGACTACTTCACCCCTACAAGCCTGTTTCGCAGGTTTCCCTGCTCTTAAGGGGAGTTTAAATCCTCTGAAGAGCAACAATTTCTAATACAAACTTCTCTAGGGATTTTAAATCCTCTAAAGAGCAGGGAAACCTGCTTGTAGGGATGAAATAGCCTCTGTGATTTTTTTCCTGACCTAACGTATATTCCGCTCTATACATACATACATATATATATACATATATATATATACATATATATAAATATACATATATATATATATATATATATATATATATATATATATATATATATATATATATATATATATATATATATATACATATATATATAAATATACACATATACATATATATATGTATACATATATACATATATATATATATATATATATACATGTATACATATATATATGTATACATATATACATATATATATATATATATATATATACATATATACATATATATACATATATATATATATATATACATATATATACATATATATACATACATATATATATACATATATATACATACATATATTTATATATATATACATATATACATATACATATATATATACATACATATATATATATATATACATATATACGTATACATATATATATACATACATATATATATATATACATATATACATATATATATATATATATATATATATATACATATATACATGTATATATATATATATATATATATATATATATATATATATATATATATATATATATATATATATTAGGGGTGGGCAAATTAATGCGTTAATTACGAGTTAACTCATCAATCTATTAACGCCGACAATTATTTTATCGCACATTTGCGTATGTTGTTTACATGCTTTTATTTTGTTAACGCCTTTTCTTAACAAGACGGCGTCGCCCGGACGGGCTTCGGCGTGGGAGGGCTCTTGGTAAAGATGGAACATTTGGCAAAAATACCGCAAATTTCATGGCTGGCTTACAGCGTGGTCACTCCGGGATCACTTACGACCGCCAGACAATTCTGAATGTGGATAGATCGGGCCGTTTTGGACTGAATGACGCGTGCTTGCTAGACCGGCTAGCTAGCATGGGTATACTTTGCCGGCTACATCCAGCGGCCTGTGAAGCAGCGGAGTATATGTGTTGTCTGTCTTTTTATGAATAATGCAGACCAGGAGTGTTGGCTGAGTTCTTAACGTTTGCTTTCAGAGCGTGCATATCACAACATACAAGATGCCGTCATGGCGACACAACCTATACCGGGCTACCGCGCATGCTCGTCACTCCTCTTGCATGCTGGGTAGGGTAGTTCTTTTTGTCCCTGGCTCATAACATCACAATATAGTACCATGTATATGATGCCTTCAGTTTATCAAAGCACCAAGCAAACAATCGGAAAATTCCCATCATATCAATTCCTAGATATGGTCATAATTATTTTAAGTGCACTACGCAGAATAAACACAACATTATTAATATTGCTACTACGGATAATTTGATCAAAAATTCCCTAAAACAGCCCACTACCTATAATATAGGTTTTTTAAACATAAGATCCCTGATAAAAAAAATGTTTCTGCTGTTACCTCAGAAATTGCCTGTTCAGATGTTATGATTGTGGCTCAGAGATTTGTATGTAGATTATATGTATTTTCCATAACAAACAGGATAACTTAAATACCCTGGCAGTGGCAATAAGCTTAAATGTTTGTATTTACATTTTTTGAGTTGATTTTCATAAAATATGCTATTTAACTGCTGCTGTTTAACAAGGACTGATTTAAATTGTGTTTGCACAACAAATGTTTTGGCGCTTTTGTTCATGTGGGAGAATATTCCAATAAAGGTGCACTACACACTACCTTTGGATTCATTATTGGGCTTTGCGTATACAATGCAGTTAATCGCGATTAATCAGAGAAATAGTGCGATTAACTTCGATTAAAATTTTTAATCGTTGCCCAGCCCTAATATATATATATATATAATATATATATATATATATTATATATA
Source organism: Nerophis ophidion (assembly GCF_033978795.1). Classification (NCBI taxonomy): domain Eukaryota; kingdom Metazoa; phylum Chordata; class Actinopteri; order Syngnathiformes; family Syngnathidae; genus Nerophis; species Nerophis ophidion. Next base: position 6,864,424 of record NC_084634.1, on the reverse strand, counting down.
GAAAATATATATATATATATTCATGTATTATATATATATATATATATATATGACCCCCAGTATGACATGCATTTAGCTACAGACCCCCATTTAACAGCATTTCTATCTATGGGCCCACATGTATGATATCAATGTTAATGTAACTGAGAGTGTACAAATTACTATTACTATTAACTATCTGTCATTTAGCGGTACCGGGACCAGGGGTCCTGGTACCCCACTGTATGTATATATTTAGTTTGCCTTTTCTTTGGCATACCCCTATTATGCAATTCATTTTCTCTACTTCCAGTTAAAAAAACAGCATCTATCTATATCTTGACCGGAAAAAAACAAAAACAATGACTTGTGTGTTGTCTGGGAACAGTTTGTAGAGGTTATGTACTGTAAAAAATTTCATGAACTCAACTCACTTTAATATTTACACGTCTTCGATTAAGAGAGCAGATTTTGGTTTACAGAGTAAACAACTAAAAACTAATATTTTGGGCATATTTTTTTTTTCTAAACACATATATTTGAATAAATATGGCCAAAGAAACACATTATTGTTGGTGTACTGCATACTCCAACAGTAGTATGTATATATTTTTTGAGTCAGCTTGAAGCGTCCCTCTGTCTCGGACTCCCTCTTCTTGTGATATGAGTGAGTGACTGTTTTGATTTTGCTTCCTAGTTTTAATGACCTGCCTTATCTTGCCTCTGATTGGCCAGTCTGTAATGTTTCACCCTAACTTTAGCCAATTGTGACTCATCATACGAACACTAACCAATCATCATAGATTTTCTCCCCTATATATGGATGTTCTCATTCATCCAGGTTGTTGTATTTTCTCCATATTTTTTTGGCTTTGCTTCACATTATATTTCGTCTCTTTGCAGCCTGATGTAAGCTACCTCGCAACATGGGTCTAGAAATAGCTAAACTGCAGGAATCGCTACTTGTTCAAAAGGTAGTGAAGCTACCGCGAGAGCTAGCTAGTTTATGCTGCTATACTGAAATATTGAGCCAGTGAGCTGCTTCATCGCCTCTGAGTTGGTAAAAGTGAATTGTAGATGACCGTGACTGCAATCCCTTAAAGCCCAGGGACGTATCCGTAAGTAGATGCAGATAAGTGATAGGTTATTTGAATGTATTTTCTTAAACCTGTGTCTGCAAAAGTGTGATAACAAAATAAAAAAAATATTTCTCTCACCTGGATGGTAAAGGGTTGTGGACTGTTGCGTCTGACCAGTCTTCCTCTCAGGGAATACAAGTCACTAGTCAATCCCAAGTTCTTTCAAATGACATATATGCAAAGTAATAAGGACCATCAAGACAGAATTGGAATATTATCAAGTTTTACCAAAGCTTTAGGAGACCAGTCCTTACAAATGCGCAAATACCAGCATCCAGAAGTGGTCTGAAAATCAAACAGGAAGAGACAACTTAGTGGATACGAAAACAGCCCCCACCATGTCCAGAAAGGAATACAGCCTCTTTGTTCTGATATTGATAAGGTAAAAAAGGGACTATGCTATACCCTTCAAGGTAAAGCACAGAGTTTACTTGCAGACATAAGATACAAGCAAAGAGAGTACACATGGGGAAATATTATCTGCTTCAAACATGACTATGAATAGAGAAAGAACTCTTTAAAAATATATGCATTCTCCACGGGACATGAACCGAGAAGTTGGTCAACTTTGACATCCAGCTAAGAAACAAGTATTGTTATGAAAAATTCTTCATCTAAACTGAAAGATATGAAAATCCTATCAGTCGGCATCCCACTCAGAGCAGACATTGTACAGTAAGTGGTTGTTTTATTATGGTCATCATTAGTATTTCTTGGCTAGCACTTAGCAATGCTGACACACGTTGCTTAGTGTCTCACTAAGGTTGCATCTTTAAGCCGCTTTCTGACCCTCTCCTTGGGGGCCGTTTTGTGGGCGCCCTTATTTACGTGCCTGCACTTCGACAGTGTCTTCTCCCCGTCCTCTTTTTTGTCGCTTTTAGCGCTTGCATAGCAGTCACGGCATCTTTGCGCCTACGGCCGCGTCGGGCTCACATGCCGGCAAGGCTGTGGGCAATCAGCAATCAGCGCACTTGGTCCTGATGAGAGGGAGCTGTATAAAGGACCAGTGGACCCAAGGATCCATCCATTAACTTAGTTTACCTCTTTGGATACAGTAAGCCTTATGCTCTCTCTCTCTCTCTCTCTCTCTGCGTTTTTCCCTCCGTGTTCTGACGTCCTTGTTGTTCTCCCGCAGCGCCTCCCAGAGTCTCCCCCTTTGTTATCTCCCGTTGTTTCCCCCGTGGTTTTTGGAGTGCCTTCCTCGATCCTCGACCCTCGCCTGGACACGGACTCTGACGCCTCTCTCTCTCTCGCCCTGGACCTTCTGCCTGCCCCAAGGTCTGCCTCTCTGCCTTGTTCCTTTCTCGTTTCACCATTTGGTAAGACTCAACAGCTAATTATTCATACACATAGTCTTCCACCATACACCCCTTCTGGATATTAGTTCACATTCCATTTCCGTAGTTATTTGAGGTAGCGACTTGTCCAGGGTGTACCCCACTGAATGCAGCTGAGATAGGCTCCAGCACCCCTAAGGGGGCAAGCGGTAGGAAATGGATGGATGAGATTATTATTATTATTGTTTGATTATTATATATATGGTGTATATCCATCCATCTATTCGTTTTCTACCGCTTGTCCCGTTCGGGGTCGCTGGAGCTTATCTCAGCTGCATTCGGGCAGAAGGCTGCGTACACCCTGGACAAGTCGCCATCTCATCGCAGGGCCAACACAGATAGACGGACAACATTCACACTCACATTCACACATTAGGGCCAATTTGGTGTTGCCAGTCAACCTATCCCCAGGTGCAGGTTTTTTTGGCGGTGGGAGGAACTGTGATAGCAAAATTACTTATACTTGTTTAAATAGATGATGTTCTTTGAACTGGGTACCAAAAGTTGTTTATTAGGTTTAGGAATGTGACACTTAGCAAGAGATCTATTATCTGATCAAGATCTGTCTCCTGTGTCTTTGATGTAACATGTGGACTTTAGTTGACCTGGGCATATGTGTCATTTATTCTTGACCCCCAACAGAGCTAAATTGTTCCCCTTTCCTGAATGACCCCGCCCCCCTTTCATGGCAAACGACACCTTCTCCTTCTTCACAGGACTTTGGGTATTCATTCCACCGGTGTACTGTATGTAAATGAGCATGGAGGGTGGGACTTCTGAGAATGTATAAAGCTGGAATGAACGGATGTGTCGTTCTGGTTTGGTCTCGCTTTGCAAAGCTTGTTATTATTTGTTTGTTACTTTAATAAATCATTTTAAAGCTATTTGTCACTAAAGGATCGTCTTTAAGAAATTTCCACGACAGAACCCACGCAGTCACAGGGAGAACATGCAAACTCCGCACAAAAAGATCCCAAGCCCGAGATTGAACCCAGGACAACTCAGGACCTTCGTATTGTGAGGCACATGCACTAACCCCTGTTCCACCGTGCTGCCCTATATGGTATATATCTATGCATAGAGCTATACAGCCCCCTGGTGTCTTTGCCGTCATCTCCCTCTGTTAAACCATAACAATAGCAAGGCTATTGACGGATTTAAGTTTGAACTAAATGCCACTTTGTATTAGAAATGGGAACAGCGAAGGACGCATGTGCATGTACGAGCCAGTCTGCCCCACAACAATAGGATTGAGAGAATGAAGGAGCTTATCAACGACAGAGTCGGACTTCAATGGGAGACTCGCGCAAAGATGTAAATTTTTACCTTATATGGACGACATCACAGGGCAGAAAACGTCACAGGACAGAGCAAATTCCAAAAAGGCTCGTACGAAAGAAGTATGAAGGGAGGCAGGATTATGGACTACAAAACCAAATGGCGGATGGCATAAAACTACAAAATGGTGGGCATATTGTGCGACATTTCACACCAATTGACCATTACCTGGAAAGATATGAAATTAGTGTAAAACATGATTTACACAACACACAATATGGCCAAATAAATGATGAAACACCTGAGCTAACGAGGGTTTCATGTGGGGTCCCACAAAGTTCAATGTTGGGCCCAAAATGATTTATTTAACACAATGATATCGGTCAAGTGTCCAAGTGATCACATTTTGGTTTGTGTCAACCAAAATATCATAAAAAAAATACTACAATATTAGGTCACGGTCTAGCTCCAGCCTATCTTGCCGATTGTATTGTACCATATGTCCCGGCAAGAAATCTGCGTTGAAAAGACTCCGGCTTATTAGTGATTCCTAGAGCCCAAAAAAAGTCTGCGAGCTATAGAGCGTTTTCCGTTCGGGCTCCAGTACTCTGGAATGCCCTCCCGGTAACAGTTCGAGATGCTACCTCAGTAGAAGCATTTAAGTCTCACCTTAAAACTCATCTGTATACTCTAGCCTTTAAATAGACCTCCTTTTTAGACCAGTTGATCTGCCGCTTATTTTCTTTCTCCTATGTCCCCCCCTCCCTTGTGGAGGGGGTCCGGTCCGATGACCATGGATGAAGTACTGGCTGTCCAGAGTCGAGACCCAGGATGGACCACTCGTCGGGACCCAGGATGGACCGCTCGCCTGTATCGGTTGGGGACATCTCTACGCTGCTGATCCGCCTCCGCTTGAGATGGTTTCCTGTGGACGGGACTCTCGCTGCTGTCTTGGATCCGCTTGAGCTGAACTCTCGCGGCTGTGTTGGAGCCACTATGGATTGAACTTTCACAGTATCATGTTAGACCCACTCGACATCCATTGCTTTCGGTCCCCTAGAGGGGGGGGGTTGCCCACATCTGAGGTCCTCTCCAAGGTTTCTCATAGTCAGCATTGTCACTGGCGTCCCACTGGATGTGAATTCTCCCTGCCCACTGGGTGTGAGTTTTCCTTGCCCTTTTGTGGGTTCTTCCGAGGATGTTGTAGTCGTAATGATTTGTGCAGTCCTTTGAGGCATTTGTGATTTGGGGCTATATAAATAAACATTGATTGATTGATTGATTGATAGAACAAAATACATACTCAACAGAAATTAACTACATGTAAAATAACCAGTTTTTCATTGAAGCGCACATTGCTTATTGCATAAATGTCTGGGGGCATACACAAAACAATCACAAAATCAATATAGATTTTACAAAAGACAAAAGGAATCATTGATAAAAATTGATCGTCAAGACTCAGATTATTCATAAACTTGCACATTTTTGGAGTAAACCATCTTGTAGAATACACACCCGTTAAAAAGACAAAGTAAAATAATATTATGCTTCTTCTATGCTTGATTAACGTCGACCCCGACATAAACACGTTGAAAAACGTATTCGGGTGTTACCATTTAGTGCTCAATTGTGCGGAATATGTACTAAACTGTGCAATCTACTAATAAAAGTCTCAATCAATCAATTCTAGGAAAGTCTGAGAACGAATCATACCATCACAGGCAACATGTTTATTGTATGTTACACTCGTATATACTATTTACAAAGCCCAAGTGAAGTTGGCATGTTGTGTAAATGGTAAATAAAAACAGAATACAATGATTTGCAAATCCTTTTTTGTGTCCTCCGGACCAAAGAAGGGAAGAACCATCTGGACTGTTATAGTCACAAAGTTGAAATACCGGGATCTGTGATGGTATGGGGGTGCATTAGGGGCCAAGGCATGGGTAACTTACACATCTGTGAAGGCACCATTAATGCTGAAAGGTACATACAGGTTTTCGAACCAACATACTCTATCATGGACGCCCCTGCTTATTTCAGCAAGACAATACCAAGCCACGTGTTACAACAGCGTGGCTTCGTAGTAAAAGAGTGCGGGAGTGCCTTGAAAATGTGTGGTGCAATATGAAGCCTAAAATACCACGACAAAACCCTGGACTGTTGAACAACTTAAACTCTACAACTTGAGCAAGAATGTGAAAGAATTCCACCTGGAAAGCTTCAAAAATGCGTCTCCTCGGTTCCCAAACATTTACTGAGTGTTGTTAAAAAGGAAAGGCCATGTAACACAGTGGTAAAAATGCCCCTGAGCAAACATTTAATTCTGAGTTAATGATTATTTGCAAAAAAAAAACTTGTTTCTCAGTTCGAACGTTAAATATCTTGTCTTTGAAGTCTATTCAATTGAATATAAGTTGAAAAGGATTTGCAAATCTTTGTATTCTATTTTTACTTGCGGCTGCTGTTCTCACCAGCGCACTGGTGTTTCTGCAACTGGTACTTATAAGAGAATTTCTCATCACACACAGCGCAACTGAACACTTTCTCGCCGGTGTGTGTTTTCATGTGTCGGTTCAAACGTTTGTTTTCAATAAAATCCTTACCGCAGACTGAACACGTAAAAGGTTTTTCTCCGGTGTGTCTTCTGATGTGCGCTACCAGTGCTTGGTGGTCACAAATGCTTACGTTGCAGCACGGACAGGAATATGGTTTTTCACCGGTGTGCGTTCTCATGTGTATTTTCAACGTGTCTTTCCGCGCGAAACCTTTACTGCACATTAAACAGATGAAAGGCTTTTCCCGAGTGTGTATTCTCATGTGTATCTTTAACTTGTCGTTTTCTGAAAAACCTTTACCACACACCGAACAGGGAAAGGGTTTTTCACCGGTGTGTATTTTCATGTGGGATTTCAATTTGTATTTCCGTGCGAAACCTTTACCGCACACAGAACAAATGAAAGGTTTTTCACAGGTGTGTATTATCATGTGTATTTTTAACTTGTCTTTTTCTGAAATACCCTTACCGCAGACTGAACAGGTAAACGGTCTTTCACCGGTGTGTATTCTCGTGTGCGATTGCAGTCTACATTTCCTCGCAAATCGCTTGCCGCACACTGAACAAACGAAACGTTTCTCTCCCGTGTGTGTGGTCATGTGTCTTGCGAGCGTCGACTGGTCGCAATAGCTTTGGTGGCAGATTGAGCAGGAGTAGGGTTTTTCTCCGGTGTGTATTCTCAAGTGTCTTTTCAGGTTACAACGGTGATGAAAGGTTTTGTCGCAGTGAGAACACGTCAGGCGTGCGTTGTCATGGTGACATGTCTTATCACCTTCATCATCAGTGTCAGGAGAGTGTGACGTTGTGTCCTCACTATCTGATAGTGGAGCTAAGAGCTTGTCCTCTTGTGATCCTCCACAGTGGTCTCCAAGAGCTTCTGTTGAGCTGCTGCTCGGAGGCTCCGCCTCTCTCTGCTCCTCACTTTCACCTTTGACCTCATCATCTTCACTCTTCACAATGACAACAGTCAGTGGCATCGTGGTGACATCAACCTCCTCCAGCCATTTAAGATTCTCTCCCTCTTGACTGATGCGGTGTTCCTCCTCTTCCTCTTTAATGTGAGGGGTCTGTGGCTCCCCCTCTTCCGCTTTAATTTGAGGGGGCTGCAGATCTTCCTGCTCCATCCTGGAGGTCCACTCCTGCTGCTCAGGGAGCAGATATTCTTCACAGACGTCTGCAGGACCCAATGGAGACAAACATGGTTTAGAAAAAGTCCAGCTTTGTTCAGTCACGCCAGCATATATTCTGACGATGTTTCTTAGTTACCACATTGACAATCAGGGCCCAGGCTTAGACATTTTTTTCTCTCCACCCCCCCGATTGTTTACCTGTATCTCATCTTTTTTGTAAGGGGCACCAGAAATAGGCAGACCCGTCAGCGATCCGGTTCTGTCTCCCTGTAATGTTTGTCTGATTTTGAATGGTGATTGTGCTGAAAATTGTCATTTCTCCTTGGGGATTAATAAAGTATTTCTGATTCGGATTCCGATTCTGATCAAGATGTCATTACCATGCCGCAAATCAGGGAATAATAGGGGTGTAACGGTACGTGTATTTGTAATGAACCGCTCCGGTACGGGGGTGTACCGAACGAGTTTCTAGGCTAAAGTCCTAAACTGCTTTGCTTCTTCTGCCTCTGTCTCAGCACCCAGCATAGTCCCACCCACACAACAATCTAATTGGTTACATATATAGCAGTAACAGCCAATCAGCAGTGCGTATTCTGAGCGCATGTAGTAAATGCTTCAGCGTCAAGCAGATAGGTGTTTAGCAGGTGAGCATAAGGCAGCATACTCTCCCCAAATGATAATAAACACCTCCCAGTCAACTACTAGTATCATCACTATGAGCCCGTTGACCTTCTAGAAACTTAAACTGCAGCTCAGCCCCCTCGCAGTTCTGGCTTGAGGTGAAGGCTAATTAGCTTTTAGCGTAACGTTAGCTCATTTTGCGGTGTGTTTGTGTGTGGGTGTGTGTGTTTTACGGACAGAAAAGCTTTGAATGGCAGGGTCCCTGCTATCACATGTTAATAAAAATATAACATTTGTAGGAGCCTGAATACTGTTTAATTTAATTTATATTTTATGGAAGGTGCTTTATGTTTATTCAGCCAAAAGGGGACTATTTACTTTATTTGCATGATAAGAAAATGTATATATTGAATGCTTAGAGTAATTATATAAAGCTCACTTTAATTGTAATTATTACATTTGTCAAAATGATTTGATGACGTAACTGTTTTGAGTGCATATACGGCGGAAGGATCTGTGTGGTAAGGTGTTTTTTGGACGCAAGGTGTTATGGGTAATGGCTGTCAGGTGCGGTGGAATCGAGCCACACAGCTGTTTGACCTCACTCATACTTTTTCCTAACTCGTACTGCGACAAACTCTCTTTATTTCGTCATTCCCACATTCGTGACTGTTTTATGTTTTGAATTATTAAGATCACAAGTACACCATACAAACCAAGAAGAACGTCTGGAGTTTTGTTTTGTTGTTGCCGCAGCAAGCGGGGTGAATGTGATAGTAGAGGAGCGTCAAGCTTCAGGCTGCTTTAGGAATCTACAACATTTATATAATAAAAATCAACTACAGGCTTCCCAAATGCTTTGATAAATCAAGCATTATGAGTTGACTTGAAACTGTTTGTTTAAACTTTATATATGAAGAAGAAAAGTTTGGTCATTTTATTGAATCTGAGCAACAATTTGAGGCAGTTTAATGTTGATTAACGTGGGCAGAATTATTATAGTGTTCCCAATGTTAAAAGGATAAATCCATTGTTTACAAATTTGGTGAATAAATAACCAAAAAATGTATATTTTGTTGTTTTCTTACTGTACCGAAAATTAACTGAACCGTGACCTCTAAACCGAGGTACGTACCGAACCGAAATTTTTGTGTACTGTTACACTCATAGGGAATAACAAAGCATACTACAAGTCATAAATATTGGGGCGGCATAGCTCGGTTGGTAAAGTGGGCGTGGCAGCAACTTGAGGGTTGCAGGTTCGATTCCCGCTTCCGCCATCCTAGTCACTGCCGTTGTGTCCTTGGGCAAGACACTTGACCCACCTGCTCCCAGTGCCACCTACACTGGTTTAAATGTAACTTAGATGTTGGGTTTCACTATGTAAAGCGCTTTGAGTCACTAGAGAAAAGAGCTATATAAATATAATTCACTTCACGAATAAACACAAGCAGTAAAAACTTACATTAAGAGGGAAAACTACTTTTTCCACAACTGTATCCAATTTGATCAATATGTATTTCCAAGTCATTTAAAGGGGCTGACATCAAATCTATTCTGAAAAAAAAATCTAATATTGATCCAGTTGTCCTGGCTGATTAGACGAATATCCAACCGGACATGTTAAAATGTGAAAATGTAAGCATGTGATGTAAACCTTGTAACTGTATACTTTATTTCCCGGACTATAAGGCGCACTTAAAATCTTTTTTTCCCTCAAAACTCGACAGTGCCACTTATGCGCCTAAAGTAAGGAATGAGTTTGATTGAGATTGCCCACCTTGAAGCAATTTTATTTGGTACATGGTTTTAATGATAAGTGTGACCAGTAGATGGCAGTCAAACATAAGACACACGTATAGATGCACTATAATGGCAATATGTCTCAAGTAAACAACACCAACATTTAAGGTGTTCCATTGAAAATAGAGAACATTCTACACGGCGCTCAAAAATCCATCAAAGTACGAGTTAGTACGAGTTAGGTAAGCTATGAAGTCACATGGCTTGATGTGCTTCAACATAGGAGTATTATTATGGAGTGTGTATAAAGTAAGACATTGTCTGGCGTTTTGTTTCGCAATATTGTGCAAAAGCAACTTTTCTTACCTTCTGGTACTTGCTGATCTGTATTTGGGATCTGCATAAAATTGTCCGCCTTTGTAGTTCGTGCCGACTCCGTAGTTGATAAGCTTCTTCTCTTTCTCTATCTTCTTGTTATGGGACATTCATCCTCCGCTGTTGCCATTTCTAAAATAAAGTAGTGCAAGGTTCTTACTTTTATCCATCAGTAAACTCGCTATGAAAGCACTAAAACATACCGGTATAGAAAGTTTACATAATTTATCCAAGTAACTTAAGTAATTAGGGTTTTGGTTGGACGGTTTTTCACGGGTGAGGATATGCTGCTCCGTTATTGATTGAAGTAAAGTCTGAATGTCATCAAAACAGTTAGCTCCATCATTTGACACTTGTTTCACGCCTGTCCTTGCATGCAACAGTGCTACAACAAAGATGACGGGGAGAAGACACTGTCGAAGTGGAAGCACGTAAAAAAGACCACCCAAAAAACGACGCAAAACAATATATACATATTGTGTATATATATATATATATATATATATATATATATTTATATGTATATATATATTTATATGTATATGGATATATATATACATATATATACACACATACATGCATACATTAATGCATATATATACACATATATATACACATACATATAGATACATATATATAGATATACATATATACATATATGCATATGTATACATACATATATATACATATAGATATATATACACACACACATATAGATATATATACATATATACACACATATATTTATATATATATACATATACACCCATATATACATACATATATATCCACACACACATACACATATATATATATATATATATATATATATATATACATACACATATACATACACACATATATATAATTATATATACATACATACACATATGTATGTGTGTATGTATGTATATCTATATATAAATATAGATACACATACATACATATAAATATATATACATATCTATATATAAACATACATACACACATATATATACATACATACACATATCATATATATATATTTATTAGGGATGGGCGAGCTAGCCTTTTTTAATATCGCAATATTTTTAGGCCATATCGCGATATACGATATATATTACGATATTATACCTTGGCCTTGAATGAACACTTGATACATATAATCACAGCAGTATGATGATTCTATGTGTCTACATTAAAACATTCTTTTTCATACTGCATTCATATATGCTACTTTTAAACTTTCATGCAGAGAGGGAAATCACAACAAAGTCAATTGACCAAAAGTGTATTTATTAAAGTTATTAAGCTGTGCCACAAACATTCATGTCATTTCCAAAACAGAAAGTGCTGTGATTATATGCATCAAGTGTTCATTCAACGTTAAAGGGGAACATTATCACAATTTCTGAAGGGTTAAAACCAATAAAAATCAATTCCCAGGGGCTTATTTTACTTTCCGAAGTTTTTCTCCAAATTTTACCCATCACGCAATATCCCGAAAAACGGCTTCAGAGTGCCTGATTTTAACCGTCGTTATATCCACCCGTCTATTGTCCTGTGACGTCACTGCGTGAAGCCACCAGAAACAAACATGGCGGATAGCGCAGAAAGGTATAGCATAGCAGCACGGATTCAGACTCGGATTTCAGCGGCGCAAGCGATTCAACAGATTACGCATGTATTGAAACGGATGGTTGGAATGTGGAGGCAGATAGCAAAAACGAAATTGAAGAAAAAACTGAAGCTATTGAGCCATATCATGACAGACAGCGGCATGCGAGGAAGTGATGACGAATTTGGCGATTGCCTTCCAACTAACGATTGGTATGTGTTTGTTTGGCATTAAATGTGGGTGGAGGGACAGGCTGGATGCAAATATAGCTACAAATGAGGCATAATGATGCAACATGTACATACAGCTAGCCTAAATAGCATGTTAGCTTGCAATCATGCCGTGACCAAATATGTCTGATTAACACACTCCACATAAGTCAATAACATCAACAAAACTCACCTTTGTGATTTCGTTTACTTTATCGTTGGAAATGCATCTGCTTTGAGTGTCGCATGATATCCACACATTCTTGCCATCTCTGTCGTAGCTTAGCTGTCGTCGGTAAAGTGTGAGGAACATACGAGGGACTTTCGCATCTTTTGGCCAGTGGTGCAACTTGAATCCGTCTCTGTTGGTGTTGTTACATCCTCCGACAACACATGGACGAGGCATGGTGTCTCCAAAGTACGGAAAACAGTTGAAAAAACGGAAAATAACAGAGCTGAGTTGACATGGTGTGTGTAATGTGTTTGAGAAAATGGCGGGTCGCTTCACGATGTGACGTCACGGGTGAAAGGTCATTGTTCCAACAGGCGAAGAATTGAAAGGCGTTTCAGTGGCCAAATTCACCCATTTAGAGTTTAAAGGGGAACATTATCACCAAACCTATGCAAGCGTCAATATATACCTTGTTGTTGCAGAAAAAGGACCATGTATTTTTTTAACCGATTTCCGAACTCTAAATGGGTGAATTTTGGCAAATTAAACGCCTTTCTGTTTATCGGTCTTTTAGCGATGACGTCAGAACGTGACATCACCGAGGTAACACACCCGCCATATTCATTTTCACATTACAAACACCGGTTCTCAGTTCTGTTATTTTCCGTTTTTTCGACTATTTTTGGGAACCTTGGAGACATCATGCCTTGTCGGTGTGTTGTCGGAGCGTGTAACAACACTAACAGGGAGGGATTCAAGTTGCACCACTGGCAAGAAATCTGCCGCCAGACCCCCATTGAGTGTCTTCACATTTGACCGGCGATGCTAAGACAGACATGGCACAGAGATGTATGGATAACCTGCAGATGCATTTGCAACGATAAAGTCAACGAAATCACAAAGATGAGTTTTGTTGATGTTTTTTGACTTATCTGCTAATCAGACATATTTGGTCAAGGCATGACTGCCAGCTAATCGATGTTAACATGCTACGCTTATCGATGCTAACATGCTATTTGTGCTAGTTGTACGTACATTTGAAACTAGATACCCACATTTAATGCGAAACGAACACTTACCAATCGACGGATTTAAGTTGCTCCAGTGTCACAAGATGCGACAGTCCTGATCGTTTGGTCCGCACATTTTACCGGCGATGCTAATAAGGCAGCCATGCTATGGGCCACTTCATTAGGTACACCCACGCCATGGCCGAATAGCATCTATAGCTATTCGCTCAATAGCTTCAATTTCTTCTTCAATTTCGTTTTCGCTATCTGCCTCCATACTCCGACCATCTGTTTCAATACATGCGTAATCTGTCGCTGAAATCCGAGTCTGAATCCCAGCTAATGTCGCTATATCTTGCTGTGGTAACCGCCATGTTGCTTGTATTGGCAGCACTGTATGACGTCACAGGGAAATGGATAGTGGTTTCAAAGATAGCGAAAATAAGGCACTTTAAAGCTATATTTAGGGATATTCCGGGACAGGTAAAATTTTGAAAAACACTTCAAAAAATACAACAAGCCACTTGGAACTGATTTTTATTGTTTTTAACCCTTTTGAAAATGTGATAATGTTAACCTTTAAGGCAAAATATGGAGCTATATATCGTGTATTGCAATATGGACTAAAATATAGAGATATTAAAAAAAGGCCATATAGCCCAGCCCTAATATATATATATATATATATATATATATATATATATATGTATATATATATATATGTGTGTATATGTATATACAGACACATATTTATATATACACACTACACGCATACATATACACACATATATATACACATGTATACACATATATATATATGTGTATATATATACATATATACACACACATATATATATATATATATATATATATATATACACACACACATAAACACACATATATATACACATATATATTTATTTTATAGTGTTTTTATATTGGTTTTATATGTTTTTATTTATTTTTTTCATTCAGTCATTGGTGGAGCTCAGTATAGTATTTGAATATTGTTTGGAAACATTTTGTTGTTTATATGTGCTGTATAAATAAAGTGGATTGGTACATATATATATATATATATATATATATATATACATATATATATATACATATATATATATATATATATATATATATATATATATATATATATATATATATATATATATAGGGCTTCACGGTGGGAGAGGGGTTAGTGCGTCTGCCTCACAATACGAAGTTCCTGCAGTCCTGGGTTCAAATCCAGGCTCGGGATCTTTCTGTGTGGAGTTTGCATGTTCTCCCCGTGAATGCGTGAGTTCCCTCCGGGTACTCCGGCTTCCTCCCACTTCCAAAGACATGCACCTGGGGATAGGTTGATTGGCAACACTAAATGGTCCCTAGTGTGTGAATGTGAGTGTGAATGTTGTCTGTCTATCTGTGTTGGCCCTGCGATGAGGTGGAGACTTGTCCAGGGTGTACCCTGCCTTCCGCCCGATTGTAGCTGAGATAGGCGCCAGCGCCCCCCGCGACCCCGAAAGGGAATAAGCGGTAGAAAATGGATGGATATATATATATATATATATATATATATATATACACACACATATATATATATATACACATATATATGTATACACATATATATATATACACATACACAAATATATATATAGAATAATTACGAGATCTTGAAAAAAACTATTGCGAGATCTCGCAAAGAGTAGTGCGAGATCTCATAAAAAGTATTGCAACATACTTTGTTATGACAGTAGGCTGTAAAATACACCACGAAATAGTTATGGTCATATATCCAATTCCTAGTGAGGACATTAAAAAAAAATTAAATTTCCATTCATTTCCTACTGCTTGTTCTTTTCTAAAATTGCCATTAACTAAATATCTAACTTCCATTCCTCGACAATGCTCCTTCATTCCAAGTGTTAGTAAACATGTGAGAGTAAGAAGTAAACAAACCTGCTCTGTCCTGAAAACAGCCTCCAGCTGTTGTCGCTCCTTCTCCTCTTTTTGTTCCAGAAAGTTCCTCGTCTACCTCTCTCGCTATCGTTGATTGTTCACACAATCGCAACACTTTTCAGCCATTTTTAGCAAAGCCAACTCCTGTCGCCGATCTCTGCTGAAATCCCACTGTCTTTGTTAGCAGCCAGCAAGCTAAGCTAGTTAGCACTCTAAGCTAACTAGCAAGCTAAGCTAGTTGCTAGCCTGAGAAGAGTCGAAGTTGACGGAGACGAGTGGAGTTTATGCTGACGAGAAGAACTAATAAAGTCTCGTTTTAACTTAGGTAGACAATTACAATAATAATTAAAAAACGAAGAAAATAAGGAATTATTGCATATTTAAAGACCGCACTGCTCTGCTCCGATCCTGTTAAAAGTTCTCCTGCCCGATCTATTTGCGCATGCGCCAAGTAAACAACTTCCGTTCTTTCGTCAAAGGCAGTTTCTCCAAAATAAGAGTATCACTGTTTCTATGTAACCAGCGCTTTATAAAAGAAACCTTCAAATAATCAACTACACTCTAGAAATTAAAATAACCTGCATCCATCCACATCGTTCTAAATTCAAATTTGAAGCTGTTAGTTCATTTAAAATTGTTGTGCTGTTCAATTATTTTCGCTGTCTAAATTGAATTCACATTGGTTGTTGTTATGTTTTCAACAGAGTCTCAAAACCGGACTCTTTTTCTAACTTTATTTACGAACAGACATGGCAATAATTTGCAAAAGTCAGCGCGATCACTCCAAATATGGCGGCAACAGAAACGTACACATACAAGCAAAATACAAAATAACAAAATATGCTATTAAATAAATGATAAATGGGTTGTACTTGTATAGCGCTTTTCTACCTTCAAGGTACTCAAAGCGCTTTGACACTACTTCCACATTTACCCATTCACACACACATTCACACACTGATGGAGGGAGCTGCCATGCAAGGCGCCAACCAGCACCCATCAGGAGCAAGGGTGAAGTGTCTTGCTCAGGACACAACGGACGTGACGAGGTTGGTACTAGGTGGGATTTGAACCAGGGCCCCTCGGGTTGCGCACATCTACTCTCCCAAAAAACATAATAATTGTTTAAAAAAGCGTTTTTTTTTTACAAAATAAATTCACACAAAATTACTATACAATTCGTGCATTATTTGGTTTTCATCATTTTATAGGATTTTCAATACAATTTAAAAGCAGTTATGCTTGGAAGTTGTTATATATTTACATTTATGAACATTCATTTTTTTACAAGAAACAAAAGTTCCTTTTTTGTTTGGGAGAAGCGCAGCAAATACAATTGAATTCAATCAAATAAATGTCCATCCATCCATTTCCTACCGCTTATCCCTTTTGGGGTCGCGGGGGGTGCTGGAGCCTATCTCAGCTGCATTCGGGCGGCAGGTGGGTTACGCCCTGGACAAGTCGCAACCTCATCACAGTCAAACAACTATGTGTTGTACATTGTCTGTTAAGTTAAAGTTAAAGTACCAATGGTTGTCACACACACACTAGGTGTGGCGAAATTATTGTCTGCATTTGACCCTTAATCACCCCCTGGGAGGTGAGGGGAGCAGTGAGCAGCAGCGGTGACCATGCCCGGGAATAATTTTTGGCGATTTAACCCCCAATTCCAACCCTTGATGCTGAGTGCCAAGCATGGAGGTAATGGGTCCCATTTTTATAGTCTTTGGTATCAATCAATCAATCAATGTTTATTTATATAGCCCCAAATCACAAATGTCTCAAAGGACTGCACAAATCATTACGACTACAACATCCTCGGAAGAACCCACAAAAGGGCAAAGAAAACTCACACCCAGTGGGCAGGGAGAATTCACATCCAGTGGGACGCCAGTGACAATGCTGACTATGAGAAACCTTGGAGAGGACCTCAGATGTGGGCAACCCCCCCTCTCTAGGGGACCGAAAGCAATGGATGTCGAGCGGGTCTAACATGATACTGTGAAAGTTCAATCCATAGTGGCTCCAACACAGCCGCGAGAGTTCAGTTCAAGCGGATCCAAGACAGCAGCGAGAGTCCCGTCCACAGGAAACCATCTCAAGCGGATCAGCAGCGTAGAGACGTCCCCAACCGATCCAGGCGAGCGGTCCATCCTGGGTCCCGACGAGCGGTCCATCCTGGGTCTCGACTCTGGACAGCCAGTACTTCATCCATGGTCATCGGACCGGACCCCCTCCACAAGGGAGGGGGGGACATAGAAGAAAGAAAAGAAGCGGCAGATCAACTGGTCTAAAAAGGAGGTCTATTTAAAGGCTAGAGTATACAGATGAGTTTTAAGGTGAGACTTAAATGCTTCTACTGAGGTAGCATCTCGAACTGTTACCGGGAGGGCATTCCAGAGTACTGGAGCCCGAACGGAAAACGCTCTATAGCCCGCAGACTTTTTTTGGGCTCTAGGAATCACTAATAAGCCGGAGTCTTTTGAACCCAGATTTCTTGCCGGGACATATGACTCGGCCAGGGTTTGAACTCACAACCTACTTATCTCAAAGCGGACACTCTAACCACAAAGCCACTGATCTGTGGTTTCAAAGTACAACGTATAATGTTGTTGTTTTTTTGGGCTGGATGGAGATAGACATGATCCGATCAAATAGTTGGTGCATTTTTCAGGAAACATTGCGTATAAACTGTTGTGGGAGTGATGAACAAGTACAGAGAGATGTTTCTAAGCAAAAATAAAAAATTGTTGTAATTGTGTTTTGTGCAATTGTTTACATTTAAAAAGCTCTGGATTGAAGTGATCTACTTACTGCCGGCAATGCGGACCAAGCTCTGACTCTGGCCCAGCGGGCCAAATGTGGCCCGCCGTGTAATTTCACTTGGCCCTTGAGGCAATATCAAATTAACATTAGAGCTGGCCCGCCGCTATAACACCGCATGTGGGGCGGTTTAGCTCGGTTGGTAGAGCGGCCGTGCCAGCAACTTGAGGGTTGCAGGTTCGATTCCCGCTTCCGCCATCCTAGTCACTGCCGTTGTGTCCTTGGGCAAGACACTTGACCCACCTGCTCCCAGTGCCACCCACACTGGTTTGAATGTAACTTAGATATTGGGTTTCACTATGTAAAGCGCTTTGAGTCACTAGAGAAAAAGCGCTATATAAATATAATTCACTTCACCGCTAATACTCTTACTTGCCAACCCTCCCGATTTTCCCGGGAGACTCTTTAAGTTCAGGGCCCCTCCCGAATTTCATCCGGGACAACAATATTCGGGTTGGGCTTTAAAGGCACTGCCTTTGGCGTTCTCTACAACATATATATATACACACATATATATATATTTATATATATACATATACACCCATATATATATATTTATATATATACATATACACCCATATATATATATATATATATATATATACATATATATATATATATATATATATATATATATATATATACACACATACACACATGTATATATACACATATACATATATATATATATACATACATACATACATATATATACATATACATATATATACACACATATATACATATATATATATATGTATATATATATATATATATATACACACACATATTTATTTATATACATATATATATCCCGAATTCCACCCGAACAACAATATTGGGGGTGTGCCCTTAGTGTCCTCTACAGCCTGTCGTCACGTCCCCTTTTCCTCCATACAAACAGCGTGCCG
>NC_084634.1:6773084-6838084 GCF_033978795.1 Nerophis ophidion | reverse complement strand
GGCTAGGAGACACAACAGGTTACAACAATAAAATGGAGTGGAAAGGACAGATTTAAAAAATAAAAATGAAAAATCAAATAAAATATTTTTTTTTGTTAACTTCGGACTTCGGCGAGCCGGATTTTGGGGACTCCTGTGTTAAAGGAAGTTACATGTGACGATGTTGTTAGAAGGTCAATGCTAACAAACTTTTGACGGATTATTTCAAATCCGGCCGCTTCATTTGCTGCTGCTGTTCTCACCAACACACTTGTGTTTCTCCAACTGGTATTTATAAGCGAAACTTTGACCGCACACACTGCAACTCAACACTTTCTCACCGGTGTGTCTTCGCACGTGTCTCGCCAGCGTTGATCGGTCAGAAAAGCATTTGCCGCAGACAGAGCAGGTATACGGTTTCTCGCCAGTGTGCGTCCGCATGTGCACTTTCATACATTTACTATCCACTAAGCTTTTGCCGCAGACTGAGCAGACACATGGTTTTTCCCCGGTGTGCGTCCTCGTGTGGACGACGAGTGTCGATCGGTCACAGAAGCTTTTGTTGCAGCTCGAACAGGAATAAGGTTTTTCACCGGTGTGTATTCTTCTCATGTGTATTTTTAAACACTGATTATTTACTAAACCTTTACCACAGACTGAACAAATGCATTTTTTCTCTCCAGTGTGTGTTCTCGTGTGTACTGCCAGCGCTGACTGGTCACAAAAGCTTTTGTGGCAGCTGGAACAGGAATACGGCTTTTCACCGGTGTGTATTCTCCTCATGTGTATTTGCAAACTTTGATTGTTTACTAGACTTTTACCACAAACCGAGCAGATGAAGGCTTTTGTCAACGTTTCTCCAGAGTGAGAGTTTCTCATGTGTACTTTCAAATATTCATTCTGGATAAAATCTTTGCCGCAGATGGAACATGAAAAAGGTTTTTCTCCAGTGTGTAATCTGGTATGTACTTTCAAATGTTGCTTCTGAGAGAATCGTTTGCTGCAAAATGCGCACATGAACGGTTTCTCTCCTGTGTGCGTCCTCATGTGTATTTTCTGATTGTAACGGTGATTAAAGGTTTTGTCGCAGAGAGAGCATTTAAAGCGTGCGTTGTCAGTGTGACATGTCTTATCATTTTTAGAGTCTTCATCATCAGTGTCAGGAGAGTGTGACGTTGTGTCCTCACTATCTGATAGTGGAGCTAAGAGCTTGTCTGCTTGTGTTCCTCCAAAGTGGTCTCCATCAGCTTCTGTTGTCATGTGTTGAGTTGAGCTGCTGCTCGGAGGCTCCGCCTCTCTCTGTTCCTCACTTTCAACTTTGACCTCATCATCTTCACTCTTCACAGGGACACCAGTCACTGGGAACTCCTCGAACCATTCAAGCTGCTCTCCGAAATGGCTGATGCCGTGTTCCACCTCTTCTTCTTTAATGTGGAGGGGCTGTGGCTCCTCTTCTTCCTCTTTGATGTGAAGGGGCTGTGGCTCCTCTTGCTCCATTTTTTTCTTAGGGTTCACTCCTGCTGCTCAGGGGGATGATGTTCATCCCAGACGTCTGCAGGACACAAGAAGACATACACACGCTTTAGGAAAGTCCGGAATATTTTCTGATAATGTCTGTGAGGTTAAAGTTTAAGTACGAATCCCGTTTCCATATGAGTTGGGAAATTGTGTTAGATGTAAATATAAACGGAATACAATGATTTGCAAATCCTTTTCAAGCCATATTCAGTTGAATATGCTACAAGGACAACATATTTGATGTTCAAACTGATAAATATTTTTTCTGTTGCAAATAATCAGTAATTTTAGAATTTGATGCCAGCAACACGTGACAAAGATGTTGGGAAAGGTGGCAATAAATACTGATAAAGTTGAGGAATGCTCATCAAACATTTATTTGGAACATCTCACAGGTGTGCAGGCTAATTGGGAACAGGTGGGTGCCATGATTGGGTATAAAAACAGCTTCCCAAAATATGCTCAGTCTTTCACAAGAAAGGATAGGGCGAGGTACACCCCTTTGTCCACAACTGCGTGAGCAAATAGTCAAACAGTTTAAGAACAATGTTTCTCAAAGTGCAATTGCAAGAAATTTATGGATTTCAACATCTACGGTCCATAATATCATCAAAACGTTCGGAGAATCTGGAGAAATCCTGGCCAGAAACCAACATTGAATGACCGCTACCTTTGATCCCTCAGACGGCACTGCATCAAAAACCGACATCAATCGCTAAAGGATATCACCACATGGGCCCAGGAACACTTCAGAAAACCCCTGTTACTAAATACAGTCTGTTGCTACATCTGTAAGTGCAAGTTAAAGCTCTACTATGCAAAGCGAAAGCCATTTATCAACAACATTCAGAAACGCCGCCGGCTTCTCTGGGCCCGAGATCATCTAAGATGGACTGATGCAAAGTGGAAATGTGTTCTGTGGTCTGACGAGTCCACATTTCAAATTGTTTTTGGAAATATTTTACATTGTGTCATCCTTCCAAAGGGGAGGAGAACCATCCAGACTGTTATCGACGCAAAGTTCAAAAGCCAGCATCTGTGATGGTATGGGGGTGCATTAGTGCCCAAGGCATGGGTAACTTACACATCTGTAAAGGCACCATTAATGCTGAAAGGTACATACAGGTTTTGGAACAACATATGCTGCCATCTATAACGTCTTTTTTCATGAATGCCCCTGCTTATTTCAGCAAGACAATGCCAAGCCACATTTAGCACGTGTTACAACAGCGTGGCTTCGTAAAAAAAGAGTGTGGGTACTTTCCTGGCCAGCCTGCAATCCAGACCTGTCTCCCATGGAAAATGTGTGGCGCATTATGAAGCGTAAAATACGACAGCGGAGACCCCGGACTGTTGAAGGACTGAAGCTCTACATAAAACAAGAATGGGAAAGAATTCCACTTTCAAAGCTTCAACAATTAGTTTCCTCAGTTCCCAAACGTTTATTGAGTGTTGTTAAAAGAAAAGGTGATGTAACACAGTGGTGAACATGCCCTTTCCCAACTACTTTGGCACGTGTTGCAGCCATGAAATTCTAAGTTAATTATTATTTGCAAAAAAAAAAATAAAGTTAATGTGTTAAAACATAAAATATGTTCTCTTTGTAGTGCATTCAATTGAATATGGGTTAAAAAGGATTTGCAAATCCTTGTATTCTGTTTTTATTTACCTCGAACACAATTTCCCAACTCATATGGAAACGGGGTTTGTACCATTGATAATCACACACACACTAAGTTCAAAGTTTATTCCTCACAAGACAATTTAGTTGCACAATAAGTCACAGTAGTTGTGGTAGAAGTATCAGTACAAGTAGAAGTACAGTAGTCAAATACAGTGTGGTTGGCATTCAAGATGTCATAATCATACTGTACATAAGCAAAATAACAAGAGCAATCAGGTAACAGCAAATATGAAGGATATTCTAAACAAAAAAAAGGTCAGGAAGTGTTCATTTTGTTAAATAAACATTTTCGTCTACAACCTGTTTTCCCCCCTGCGATGGGGTGGCGACTTGTCCAGGGTGTACCCCGCCTTCCGCCCGATTGTAGCTAAGATAGGCGCCAGCACCCCCCGCGGCCCCAAAAGGGAATAAGCGGTAGAAAATGGATGGATGGACCTGTTTTCCCCTGACAAAAACATGACAACAACTAAAAAAAACGAACTAAAAACAATGATGAAATGAATTAAAAATCTAGTTGACGAATAAAAGGAGGAAAAAAAATACTGACAGAGACAAAATTCAATCTGATTTGATTTAGTCCTTAGGCAGGTTGCAAATCTATCCAATCACAATTGCACGTGTTAGAGCAGGGGCGTCAAACTCATTTTAGATGGGGGGGCACATGGGGAAAGATCTACTCCCAACTGGTAAAATCACGGCCTGATAACCTAAAAATAAAGACAACTTTATATTGTTTTCTTTGTTTAGAAATAGAACAAGCACAAATGAAAATGTACAAATCATAATGTTGTTGTTTTTTTTACACTTGCATGTTGCGGTTAATAGTATTCTATGTTTATTTCAATCAATCAATCAATGCTTACTTATATAGCCCTAAATGTATTATTAGGTCCATCAATTATAAATGTATCACTTTCCTCGGGCACTGTTCCCCTAGCATTCAAAAAAGCGGTTATTCATCCTCTCCTTAAAAGACCAAACCTCGATCCTGACCTCATGGTAAACTACCGACCGGTGTCTCACCTTCCCTTTATTTCGAAAATCCTCGAAAAAATTGTTGCAGAGCAGTTAAATGAACACTTAGCGTCCAACAATCTATGTGAAACCTTTCAATTCGGTTTCAGGGCAAATCACTCGACGGAGACAGCCCTCGCAAAAATGACTAATGATCTATTGCTAACGATGGATTCTGATGCGTCATCTATGTTGCTGCTCTTCGAGCTTAGCGCTGCTTTCGATACCGTCGATCATAATATTTTATTAGAGCGTATCAAAACACGAATTGGTATGTCAGACTTAGACCTGTTTTGGTTTAACTCTTATCTTACCGACAGGATGCAGTGCGTCTCCCATAACAATGTGACCTCGGACTATGTTAAGGTAACGTGTGGAGTTCCCCAGGGTTCGGTCCTTGGTCATGCACTCTTCAGCATCTACATGCTGCCGCTGGGTGACATCATACGCAAATACGGTGTTAGCTTTCACTGTTATGCTGATGACACCCAACTCTACATGCCCCTAAAGCTGACCAACACGCCGGATTGTAGTCAGCTGGAGGCGTGTCTTAGTGAAATTAAACAATGGATGTCCGCTAACTTTTTGCAACTTAACGCCAAAAAAACGGAAATGCTGATCATCGGTCCTGCTAGACACCGACCTCTATTTAATAATACAACTTTAACATTTGACAACCAAACAATTAAACAAGGCGACTCGGTAAAGAATCTGGGTATTATCTTCGACCCAACTCTCTCCTTTGAGTCACACATTAAAAGCGTTACTAACACGGCCTTCTTTCATCTCCGCTCCATTCGCTCCATTTTGTCCAGTAACGACGCTGAGATCATTATCCATGCGTTTGTTACGTCTCATCTCGATTACTGTAACGTATTTTTGGGTCTCCCCATGTCTAGCATTAAAAGATTACAGTTGGTACAAAATGCGGCTGCTAGACTTTAGACAAGAACAAGAAAGTTTGATCACATTACGCCTGTACTGGCTCACCTGCACTGGCTTCCTGTGCACTTAAGATGTGACTTTAAGGTTTTACTACTTATGTATAAAATACTACGCGGTCTAGCTCCATCCTATCTTGCCGATTGTATTGTACCATATGTCCCGGCAAGAAATCTGCGTTCAAAAGACTCCGGCTTATTAGTGATTCCCAAAGCCCAAAAAAAGTCTGCGGGCTATAGAGCGTTTTCCGTTCGGGCTCCAGTACTCTGGAATGCCCTCCCGGTAACAGTTCGAGATGCTACCTCAGTAGAAGCATTTAAGTCTCACCTTAAAACGTATTTGTATACTCTAGCCTTTAAATAGACCCCCTTTTTAGACCAGTTGATCTGCCGTTTCTTTTCTTTTTCTCCTATCTACCCCCCTTCCTTGTGGAGGGGGTCTGGTCTGGTAACCATGGATGAAGTACTGGCTGTCCAAAATCGGGACCCAGGATGGACCGCTCGTCCAGAGTCGGGACCCAAGATGGACCGCTCGCCTGTGTATCGGTTGGGGACATCTCTGCGATGCTGATCCGCCTCCGCTTGGGATGGTTTCCTGCTGGCTCCACTTTGGATGGGACTCTTGCTACTATATTGGATCCATTTTGGACTTGATTCTCACGGTTAGGTTAGATCCACTATGGATTGGACTTTCACAATATCATGTTGGATTCACTCGACATCCATTGCTTTCGGTCCACATATGTGGTCCTCTCCAAGGTTTCTCATAGTCATCATGGTCGACGTCCCACTGGGGTGAGTTTTTCCTTGCCCTTATGTGGGCCCTACCGAGGATCTCGTTGTGGTTTGTGCGGCCCTTTGAGGCACTTGTGATTTAGGGCTATATAAATAAACATTGATTGATTGATTGATTGAAATCACAAGTGTCTCAAAGGGCTGCACAAGCCACAGCGACATCCTCGGTAGGGCCCACATAAGGGCAAGGAAAAACTCAACCCAATGGGACGATGAGAAACCTTGGAGAGGACCGCAGACGTCGAGTGGATCGAGCATAATATTGTGAGACTCCAGTCCATAGGGAATCTATACAGTTGTCGTTATTTATATTTTCTGAATAAATTAAGTGATAATGTTCATCAGTCAACTCATTGGTGTTAATTTCCAATCTATCAAGACACTTTTTTTTTTAATAAAAATGAAATTAGTACGTTATTTAAGTAGTTTGCTCATTTTCCTCGAATGGGGTACTAACATCATTTGACTTATTTATATTTTTATTTTTTACATATGTAGCATCATCTACAAAGATACAAATAATTGCTCTAGCGTCATCCAGTGGACATATTTAGAACAGCTGTTTCTTTCGTTCAAAAATTTCAGGTTAATTTTTATACTTAGCAAACTCATCCCGCGGGCCAGATAAAACCTGTTCACGGGCCTGATCCGGCCCTCGGGTCGTACGTTTGAAACTCCTGTGTTGGAAGGTGTGGGGGTAAATCACAGAAGGGATCCAATCAGAACTTCAGTGTTATAATTGTTCACTGGGATCACAAGACTGTTATGTAGGCGTGTTACAATACATGGTATTAACCTTTCAAATTAAAATGATCGAAAAACCGAGGTTGATAACGGCACTTTGATGAACTCCTGGACTGAGTGGAGCCGGCTAGCTTTAAAGGGGAACATTATCACCGGACCTATGTAAGCGTCAATATATACCTTGATGGTGCAGAAAAAAAGACCATATATTTTTTTAACCGATTTCCAAACTCTAAATGGCTGAACGTTTATCGCTCTTTTTGCGATGACGTCAGAACGTGACGTCTCCGAGGTAAAACAGCCGCCATTTTCATTTTCAACACATTGCAAACATTGGGTCTCGGCTCTGTTATTTTCCGTTTTTTCGACTATTTTTTGGAACTTTGGAGACATCATGCCTCGTCAGTGTGTTGTCGGAGGGATTCAAGTTGCACCACTGGCCCGAAGATGCGAAAGTGTCTGCCGCCAGACCCCCATTGAATGTGCCAGAGTGTCTCCACATTTTACCGGCGATGACAGACATGGCACAGAGATGTATGGATAACCTGCAGATGCATTTGCAACGATAAAGTCAACGAAATCACAAAGGTGAGTTTTGTTGATGTTGACTTATGTGCTAATCAGACATATTTGGTCGCGGCGTGACTGCCAGCTAATCGATGCTAACATGCTATGCTAATCGACGCTAACATGCTATCTACCGGCGGTGCTAAGGCAGACATGGCACAGAGATGTATGGATAACCTGCAGATGCATTTGCAACGATAAAGTCAACAAATTCTCAAAGGTGAGTTTTGTTGATGTTGACTGCCAGCTAATCGATGCTAACATGCTATTTACCGCCGGTGCTAAAGCAGACATGGCACAGAGATGTATGGATAACCTGCAGATGCATTTGCAACGATAAAGTCAACAAATTCACAAAGGTGAGTTTTGTTGATGTTGACTGCCAGCTAATCGATGCTAACATGCTATTTACCGGCGGTGCTAAAGCAGACATGGCACAGAGATGTATGGATAACCTGCAGATGCATTTGCAACGATAAAGTCAACAAATTCACAAAGGTGAGTTTTGTTGATGTTGACTGCCAGCTAATCGATGCTAACATGTTATGCTAATCGATGCTAACATGCTATTTACCGGCGGTGCTAAAGCAAACATGGCACAGAGATGTATGGATAACCTGCAGATGCATTTGCAACGAAAAAGTCAACAAATTCACAAAGGTGAGTTTTGTTGATGTTGGCTGCCAGCTTATCGATGCTAACATGCTACGCTAATCGATGCTAACATGCTATTTACCGGCGGTGCTAAAGCAGACATGGCACAGAGATGTATGGATAACCTGCAGATGCATTTGCAACGATAAAGTCAACAAATTCACAAAGGTGAGTTTTGTTGATGTTGGCTGCCAGCTTATCGATGCTAACATGCTATGCTAATCGATGCTAACATGCTATTTACCGGCGGTGCTAAAGCAGACATGGCACAGAGATGTATGGATAACCTGCAGATGCATTTGCAACGATAAAGTCAACAAATTCACAAAGGTGAGTTTTGTTGATGTTGACTGCCAGCTAATCGATGCTAGCATGTTATGCTAATCGATGCTAACATGCTATTTACCGGCGGTGCTAAAGCAGACATGGCACAGAGATGTATGGATAACCTGCAGATGCATTTGCAACTATATTACGTTTCCTTCCACCCACATTTAATGCGAAACAAACACTTACCAATCGACGGATTTAAGTTGCTCCAGTGTCACGAGATGCGAAAGTCCTGATCGTTTGGTCCGCACATTTTACCAGCGATGCTAACGCAGCTATTCAGCCATGCTATGGCTATGAATAGCGTCAATAGCTATTCGCTCAATAGCTTCAGTTTCTTCTTCAATACTTTCATACTCCCAAGTATCTGTTTCAATACATGCGTAATCTGTTGAATCGCTTAAGCCGCTGAAATCCGAGTCTGAATCCGAGCTAATGTCGCTATATCTTGCTGTGGTATTCGCCATGTTGGCATCACTAAATGACGTCACAGGAAAATGGACGATGGATTCAAAGATAGCGAAAATCAGGCACTTTAAAGCCTTTTTTCGGGATATTCCATGATGGGTAAAAGAAATGGATAGTCGCATCACAAATAGCGAAAATAAGGCACTTTAAAGCTTTTTTTAGGGATATTCCGGGACCGGTAAAATTTTGAAAAAAACTTCAAAAAATACAACAAGCCACTGGGAACTGATTTTTATTGTTTTTAACCCTTTTGAAATTGTGATAATGTTCCCCTTTAATGCTGACATGAAAACAAGGGACATTCATGTCTTTCCCCGTTAGGAACAATCCAAACTTATACAAAACACATTTCTGTCTGAGCTACTGAGCCATTCAATATTGCAGATTGCACCTCCAAGCTGTACTTTCTTAGAACGGAACTATGATGATCGATAGTTCCTCAGAGGAAAAGTGACATGTTCTTGTCTTTTCATGGTTGTGAACGATGGGAAAAATTCCCCCCAAAAAGTGCAGTTCTCATTTAACGGTTTTTGTTATTATTGTCAGATTAATCATACTTAACCCCCACAACCGTGTCAAAATGTCATCAAACTTGTCCCATTTGTTTGTGCTCCAATTTTCTTTTTGGACTAACTATTGTAGTGGAGCAGTTATTAACGTTGTGGGAAGTTGCCCCCCCTAACCCACCTTGTCCACATCTCCACAAACTCCGTAGAGTGATTTGCCCTGAGAATTTTAATTTTCCTGAAGGAACTCTCCTGACGGAATAAATAAAGTACTATCTAATCTAATCTAATCTAATCTAATCTTGTCCCAATCATTTGTGCTTGTGCTGCCAAATGTTTAGCTCCGTTATAATTTTAAAGGTGTTAACATAACAAATTCCCCACCTTCTCAACATCTCCCCAAACCAGTCCCAATTTATTTGTGCAGCACATAATGTTGGTCTCACTGCTATTATCTGCCGATAAATGCTTTAAAATGTGAGATCGGAAATTATCGGTATCGGTTTCAAAAAGGAAAATTAATGACTTTTTAAAACGCCGCTCCACCCTCTCACACACACAACACAGGAGTTGACGACTGCAGCATGAGAGGTTGACTGGCGATGCTTGATGACCTCATCAAACCGCCGCGAGCGCAGCATAAGCACAACAAGAGTGTGTTGTTGCCGGTGCTGTAGCCTGGCTAACAAGCCAGCGACTCGGTGACTGACTAACGACACCATGTCTATGGTTCGGGATTATTTTAAAGTGTGTCTGACGGGGGAAAAAAATGGCAATTTGATTGGTTAAGCGAGGAGGAACCAAGACGTCTTCCTTTAATACGAGCAATTAGATCAAGAATCATAAGGAGATACACGATGAGGAAAAGCGGAAGATGGATGAAAAGCAAACACCGAAATAAGTTGTCACTTAAAGGCTCCGCCACTTTTCGCCACTCCAGGGCGAAAGCCCACGTTGTGGTCAGAGACAACGCACGCAGTATGGCACAAACTACGGTGGAGTTTGGTATGGCTAGTCTGCCCTGCATAGCACACACTTTGCAGCTTGCAGTGAACGAAGGTGTCATGTCTCAACGCAGCATTTCAAAAGCTCTGTCTGACTGCTAGGCCACTTCAAGCACTCACCACTCGCTTGCAGCACATTTGTGTTACTCATACAAATACACTAGAGCAGGGCAGATTGAGCCCAGTTTGTAATTCCCTGTTATACCAGGCAGTCTTGCAATAAAGAGGACTATGTTATTGTTTACTTTATTACTCTAGTATATACTCTGGACTGAAGCTGTGTGCATTCGTTGTTTTTGTAGCTGTTGTTTTGAGGCATGTTTAAATAAATGATGAATAAATAAATGGGTTGTACTTGTATAGCGCTTTTCTACCTTCAAGGTACTCAAAGCGCTTCGACACTACTTCCACATTCACACACACATTCACACACTGATGGAGGGAGCTGCCATGCAAGGCGCTAACCAGCACCCATCAGGAGCAAGGGTGAAGTGTCTTGCTCAGGACGCAACGGACGTGACGAGGTTGGTACTAGGTGGGGATTGAACCAGGGACCCTTGGGTTGCGCACGGCCACTCCTCCACTGCGCCCAAAAAAATAATGCACTTTGTGAAAGTCAAAGTGTAGTATTTCCAATAGTTGTAGTGGATTATCTCAGGGCTGTTTTGAGGCATGTTTAAAAAAAAAAAAAAAAAAAAGCACTTTGTGACTTCATTAATAAATATGGCAGTGACATGTTAGCATTTTTTTCCCATAACTTGAGTTGATTTATTTTGGAAAACTTTGCTACATTGTTTAATGCATCCAGCGGGGCATCACAACAAAATTAGGCATAATAATGTGGTTTTTGATTGATTGATTGATACTTTTTTTTTAGGGCTTCACGGTGGCAGAGGGGTTAGTGCGTCTGCCTCACAATACGAAGGTCCTGCAGTCCTGGGTTCAAATCCAGGCTCGGGATCTTTCTGTGTGGAGTTTGCATGTTCTCCCCGTGAATGCGTGGGTTCCCTCCGGGTACTCCGGCTTCCTCCCACTTCCAAAGACATGCACCTGGGGATAGGTTGATTGGCAACACTAAAATGGTCCCTAGTGTGTGAATGTTGTCTGTCTATCTGTGTTGGCCCTGTGATGAGGTGGCGACTTGTCCAGGGTGTACCCTGCCTTCCGCCCGATTGTAGCTGAGATAGGCGCCAGCACCACCCGCGACCCCAAAAGGGAATAAGCGGTAGAAAATGGAAAATGGATGGATTGATACTTTTATTAGTAGATTGCACAATTCAGTACATATTCCGTACAATTGACCACTAAATGGTAACACCCCAATAAGTTTTTCAACTTGTTTAAGTCGGAGTCCACGTTAATCAATTCATGGTTCATTCCGCAACTGTATATATCGGTATCGGTTGATATCGGAATCGGTAATTAAGAGTACCATGAATTGATTTACGTGGACCCCGACTTAAATGAGTTAATTGTACGGATTGTGTACTGAACTGTAAAATCTATCAATCAATCAATGGACAATATCGGATATTCAATCAATCAATCAATCAATCAATGTTTATTTATATAGCCCCAAATCACAAATGTCTCAAAGGACTGCACAAATCAATACGACTACAACATCCTCGGAAGAACCCACAAAAGGGCAAGGAAAACTCACACCCAGTGGGCAGGGAGAATTCACATCCAGTGGGACGCCAGTGACAATGCTGACTATGAGAAACCTTGGAGAGGACCTCAGATGTGGGCAACCCCACCTCTAGGCAAAAAAAAAAAAAAGCCATTATCTCTAGTTTGTTGTCTTAAGAGTATTTTATGTAGGTTGTTTTAAAAGCTCTGAGTTGGATTGATGTTCAATTTCGTTGCTTCCATGCAATGACAATAAAGGTATTCTGATTTTCAACCGCTTGTCCCTCTCCGCGGGTGGTGGGGCCTATTTTAAACTATTATAACATGTACTTAAGTTAATGGTGGACTATAAAGTTAGTAAACATGTGAGAGTGTGACGTAAACATACAAACTTAATGTTTTTTTGGAAAGCAGCGTTCAGTAGTTGGAGAAAGTTCCTCCTCGTTCTGACACTACAAATAATTCTTCAACAGCCGCCGTTCGTGGCTCGTGCTCCCACACTCTCAGCATTTGGACTTAAAACATTTTCACACAATCACAACACTTTACTCACATTTGATCTCTGCTTAGCGAGGCGTTGAGAACTTCCGTCTCTCTTTGTCGGCAGCTAGCAGGCAAAGCTAACTCGCGAGCTAAGCTAACTAGCACGCTAAGCTAGCCTGAAAAGATTCATATCTTAGTGGGACGAAGAATTTATAAAGAAAGTGCAGTTTATCATAAAATAGACTAATTAGTACAACATGGAAATGAAGGAATTAACGCCGTTAAAGATTAAACTGTTATTTTTGCCTAAAGATGCGATTGGTATGCGCATGCGCAAACAGCAGACAATGAAAGGTAGTGCCTACGTCACTTCCGGTTGTGTACACGCTTAGATAAAAGCGTCCAGCATTTTTTAGAATTGATTGATTGATTGATTAAAACTTTAATTAGTAGATTGCACAGTTCAGTACACATCCCGTACATTTGACCACTAAATGGTAACACCCGAATAAGTTTTTCAACGTGTTTAAGTCGGGGTCCACGTTAATCAATTCATGGTAAAACCGTAAAGACCCAAACGATGTTAATTATTTTACTACTTTATCTAGTCCAGTCCATAGTGGATCTAACATAATCGTGAGAGTCCAGTTCATAGTGGATCTAGCATAATATTGTGAGAGTCCAGTCCATAGTGGATCTAGCATAATAGTGAGAGTCCACTCCATATTGGATCTAACATAAGAGTGAGAGTCCAGTTCATAGTGGATCCAGCATAATATTGTGAGAGTCCAGTCCATGGAGGACCTAACATAATAGTGTGAGAGTCCTGTTCATAGTGGATCTAGCATATTATTGTGAGAGTCCAGTCCATAGTGGATCCAACATAATAGTGTGAGAGTCCTGTTCATAGTGGATCTAACATAATATTGTGAGAGTCCAGTCCATAGTGGATCTAGCATAATAGTGAGAGTCCAGTCCATATTGGATCTAACATAAGAGTGAGAGTCCAGTCCATAGTGGATCTAACATAATCGTGAGAGTCCAGTTCATAGTGGATCTAACATAATATTGTGAGAGTCCAGTCCATAGTGGATCTAGCATAATAGTGAGAGTCCAGTCCATATTGGATCTAACATAAGAGTGAGAGTCCAGTCCATAGTGGATCCAACATAAGAGTGAGAGTCCAGTCCATAGTGGATCTAACATAATCGTGAGAGTCCAGTTCATAGTGGATCTAGCATATTATTGTGAGAGTTAATTATTTTACTACTTTATCTACAATTGACAACTTAAAATTATACTTGTGTTAGTCTGCAGGTATAGGTTTATGTTACAAAAAAAACAACAAAAAAAAAACGTCATAAGACTCAGTAGCGCCCCCGTGTGTCAATGACGGTTGTTAAAAATGTGTCCCGAATTTTTTTAAATCCACCCCTTGTCAATTTTTATATTATTGTTCTCTTTTACTAATAGGTAATGTATTTATTTTATTTTCCAAATAATACAATTATTAATAAAATTAATAATTAGAAAAGAAGTGACGTTTAATTTGCTCTGGCGCGAAGCGACCGCGCATGCGCATAGACGTGTTATGTTTACCGTCGAGTTTTGCGGGTTCGTTTATTTTATTCATTGCCGAAAGAAGGATGACTTCATTTATTTTTTTTAACTTATTCGTCAAACAAACGAAATAGCGCACGTTATCAGTGTGTCAGGATAAACTTAACTGAGTGAACGCTGTAGCTTCTCGTGCTAGCTTAGCTTGCTAGTTAGCTTAGCTTCCGAGCTGCTAACACAAGGGAGGCTCAGCAGAAATCAAGTATAAAGTGTGACTGTGTGAAAATGTGCAAAGTACAAATGCTGAGATTGTTGGTAAATCAGCAGCTGTTGAATGAATATGTGCATTGTGAGAAATAACGATAGAGGAGAAGGAGCGACAACATCAACTACTGGACGCTGTTTTCAAGAAACATCACGTTGTGTTACACAGAACAGGTTTGTTTACTTCTTACTCTCGCATTTCTACTAACTTTATATTTTCATCAACATAAAGTAAAGTTAAAGTACCGATGGTTGTCGCACACACACTCGGTGTGGCGAAATTATTCTCTGCATTTGACCCATCACCCTTGTTCACCCCCTGGGAGGTGAGGGGAGCAGTGAGCAGCAGTAATGGCCACGCCCGGGAATCATTTTTGGTGATTCAACCCCCATTTCCAACCCTCGATGCTAACACGTAGAATAACGCTACTGAGTGGGAGAGCATTGTCAAGAATGAAAGTAAAATCAGAATTGGAATAGTTTTTATTGGCTTTGTTTGAGAGCGGGTTCATGAACTAGGATTTATTTCTTGGTGCAATCTTGCAACTTAAAACACATATAAGACATCATAGGTAATAAAAAGAGCTGTAACTGAGCTATCAGATCTTGTTATTGTTCATGTGCCTGATGGCCGAGGGGGAAAAACTGCTCAGGTGAAGGGAGGTGTGGATCTGGGTGGATCGTAGTCGCCTGCCTGAGGGGAAAGAAGAGAATAGTTTTGTTTGGTTGTTGAAAATACAAAAAAAGGGCACTGTATAAAGGCATTCTTTATTTTGTCATAAAATATATTTGGGACGGGGTGGCGCGGTCGGCAGAGTAGCCATGCCAGCAACCTAAGGGTTCCTGGTTCGATCCCCACCTTGTACCATCGTCGTCACATCAATCAATCAATGTTTACTCATATAGCCCTAAATCACGAGTGTCTCAAAAGGGTTGCACAAGCCACGGCGACATCCTCGGTTCAGATCCCACATCAGGGATCTAACATAATAGTGTGAGAGTCCTGTTCATAGTGGATCTAACATAATAGTGTGAGAGTCCTGTCCATAGTGGTTCTAACATAATATTGTGAGAGTCCTGTCTATAGTGGATCTAGCATAATATTGTGAGAGTCCAGTCCATAGTGGATCTAACATAATAGTGTGAGAGTCCAGTCCATAGTGGATCTAACATAATAGTGTGAGAGTCCAGTCCATAGTGGATCTAACATAATAGTGTGAGAGTCCTGTCCATAGTGGTTCTAACATAATATTGTGAGAGTCCAGTCCATAGTGGATCTAACATAATAGTGTGAGAGTCCAGTCCATAGTGGATCTAACATAATAGTGTGAGAGTCCAGTCCATAGTGGTTCTAACATAATATTGTGAGAGTCCTGTCTATAGTGGATCTAGCATAATATTGTGAGAGTCCAGTCCATAGTGGATCTAACATAATAGTGTGAGAGTCCAGTCCATAGTGGATCTAACATAATAGTGTGAGAGTCCTGTTCATAGTGGATCTAGCATATTATTGTGAGAGTCCAGTCCATAGTGGATCTAACATAATAGTGTGAGAGTCCTGTTCATAGTGGATCTAGCATAATATTGTGAGAGTCCAGTCCATAGTGGATCTAACACAATAGTGTGAGAGTCCAGTCAATAGTGGATCTAGCATAATATTGTGAGAGTCCAGTCCATAGTGGATCTAACATAATAGTGTGAGAGTCCTGTTCATAGTGGATCTAACATAATAGTGTGAGAGTCCTGTCCATAGTGGTTCTAACATAATATTGTGAGAGTCCTGTCTATAGTGGATCTAGCATAATATTGTGAGAGTCCAGTCCATAGTGGATCTAACATAATAGTGTGAGAGTCCAGTCCATAGTGGATCTAACATAATAGTGTGAGAGTCCTGTTCATAGTGGATCTAGCATATTATTGTGAGTGTCCAGTCCATAGTGGATCTAACATAATATTGTGAGAGTCCTGTCCATAGTGGTTCTAACATAATAGTGAGAGTCCAGTCCATAGTGGATCCAACATAATAGTGTGAGAGTCCAGTCCGTAGTGGATCTAGCATAATAATGTGAGATTCCAGTCCATAGTGGATCTAACATAATATTGTGAGAGTCCTGTCTATAGTGGATCTAACATAATAGTGTGAGAGTCCTGTTCATAGTGGATCTAGCATATTATTGTGAGTGTCCAGTCCATAGTGGATCTAACATAATAGTGTGAGAGTCCTGTCTATAGTGGATCTAGCATAATATTTTGAGAGTCCAGCCCATAGTGAATCCAACACAATACTGTGGGAGTCCAGTCCATAGTGGATCTAACATAATATTGTGAGAGTCCTGTCCATAGTGGTTCTAACATAATATTGTGAGAGTCCAGTCCATAGTGGATCTAACACAATATTGTGAGAGTCCTGTCTTTAGTGGATCTAGCATAATATTTTGAGAGTCCAGCCCATAGTGGATCTAACATAATAGTGTGAGAGGCCTGTTCATAGTGGATCTAGCATAATATTGTGAGAGTCCAGTCCATAGTGGATCTAACATAATATTGTGAGAGTCCTGTCTATAGTGGATCTAACATAATATTGTGAGAGTCCTGTCTTTAGTGGATCTAGCATAATATTTTGAGAGTCCAGCCCATAGTGGATCTAACATAATAGTGTGAGAGTCCAGTCCGTAGTGGATCTAGCATAATAATGTGAGATTCGAGTCCGTAGTGGATATAGCATGATATTGAGAGCGCCCAGTCCATAGTGGATCTAACATAATAGTGTGAGTCCAGTCCACAGTGGATCTAACACAATCGTGAGAGTCCAGTCCACAGTGGGGCCAGCAGGAGATCACCCCAAGCGGAGACAGGTCAGCAGCGCAGAGACATCCCCAACTGATGCACAGACGAGTGGTCCACCCTGGGTCCCGACCCTGGACAGGCAACGCTTCATACGTGGCCACCGAATCCGTACCCCCTACCCCCTCCACACTCCGCAGAAAAAAAACGGCAGATCAACTGGTCGAAAAGGGGGGGTTAATTTAAAGGCTAGAGTATACAAATGAGTTTTAAGATGCGACTTAGGCGTGTGTTGTCTCCCCTTGCTCCTGGTGGGTGGTGGTTAGGGCCTTGCATGGCAGCTCCCGCCATCAGTGTGTGAATCTGTGTGTGAATGGGTGAATGTGGAGATAGTATCAAAGCGCTTTTGAGTACCTTGAAGGTAGAAAAGCGCTATACAAGTATAACCCATATTTGCACACGCAATAAGTATACAATACAATAAACAACAACTGCAGTGATTCACACAGACTTGTTATTTATGTTGCTGGGGGCGTAACCGGGAATGCATGAAAATGACATCTCATTTGTAGACAGCCATAACTGGGATGTGGCCCCTTATTGAAAACCAGTTTGAAGCTGGACTTCCCTAAAGCATGTGTTTGTCTTATTGTGTCCTGCAGATCTCTGTGAAGAACCTCCTCTCCCTTGAGCAGCAGGATTGGAATTAAGGAAAAAAAATGGAGCAAGAGGAGACACAGCTCTGCCACATAAAAGAGGAAGAAGCAAAGCCCCCTCACATTAAAAAAGAAAATGAAGGTCGACAGCACTCCAAAATCAAAGAGGAAGAGGAGGAACACAGCATCAGTCAGGAGGGAGATCAGCTTGAATGGTTGGAGGAGTTCCCAGTGACTGGTGTCCCTGTGAAGAGTGAAGATGATGAGGTCAAACGGTTGGAGGAGTTCCCAGTGACTGGTGTCCCTGTGAAGAGTGAAGATGATGAGGTCAAATGGTTGGAAGAGTTCCCAGTGACTGGTGTCCCTGTGAAGAGTGAAGATGATGAGGTCAACCTGTTGGAGGAGTTCCCAGTGACTGGTGTCCCTGTGAAGAGTGAAGATTATGAGGTCAAATGGTTGGAGGGGTTCCCAGTGACTGGTGTCCCTGTGAAGAGTGACGATGATGAGGTCAACTGGTTGGAGGAGTTCCCAGTGACTGGTGTCCCTGTGAAGAGTGAAGATGATGAGGTCAAACGGTTGGAGGAGTTCCCAGTGACTGGTGTCCCTGTGAAGAGTGAAGATGATGAGGTCAAATGGTTGGAGGAGTTCCCAGTGACTGGTGTCCCTGTGAAGAGTGACGATGATGAGGTCAACTGGTTGGAGGAGTTCCCAGTGACTGGTGTCCCTGTGAAGAGTGAAGATGATGAGGTCAAACGGTTGGAGGAGTTCCCAGTGACTGGTGTCCCTGTGAAGAGTGAAGATGATGAGGTCAAATGGTTGGAGGAGTTCCCAGTGACTGGTGTCCCTGTGAAGAGTGAAGATGATGAGGTCAAATGGTTGGAGGAGTTCCCAGTGACTGGTGTCCCTGTGAAGAGTGAAGATGATGAGGTCAAATGGTTGGAGGAGTTCCCAGTGACTGGTGTCCCTGTGAAGAGTCAAGATGATGAGGTCAAAGGGGAAAGTGAGGAGCAGAGAGAGGCGGAGCCTCCAAGCAGCAGCTCAACTCAACACATGACAACAGAAGCTGATGGAGACCACTGTGGAGGATCACAGGCAGACAAGCTCTTAGCTCCACTATCAGATAGTGAGGACACAACGTCACACTCTCCTGACACTGATGATGAAGATTCTAAAGACGATAAGACATGTCACACTGACAACACACACTTCACGTGTTCTCACTGCAACAAAACCTTTAATCACCGTCACAATCTGACAACACACATGAGAATACACACCGGAGAAAAACCGTTCATGTGTTCAGTTTGTAGCAAACGATTCCGTCATATGCAGAATTTGAAAAGGCACACACGACTGCACACTGGAGAAAAGCCTTTCATCTGTCCAGTCTGCAGCAAAGGATTCATACGAAGTCAATGTCTGACAAGGCACATGGGAACACACTCCGCCAAGATAACATATCCCTGTCCAAGCTGCGACAGAAGCTTTTGTCACCAGTCCGCGCTTTTAGCGCACATGAGAATACACACTGGCGAAAAACCCTTTTCCTGTTCAGTCTGCGGCAAAAGTTTTGTGCAAAATGGCTCGTTTAAAACACACATGAGAACGCACACCGGAGAAAAACCTTTCTCCTGTTCGATCTGTGGCAAATCTTTCAACCGAAGTCAGTGTTTGAAAACACACATGAGAACACACACCGCAGACAAATCTTTCTCCTGTTCAGTTTGCGGTAAAGGCTTTACACAAATTCAATATTTAAAAATACACATGAGAACGCACGTCGATGTCAAGCCCTATTCCTGTTCCAGCTGCAGCAAACGCTTTTGTGACCAAACAAAACTAGTCAGACACATGAGAATACACACCGGTGAAAAACCTTATTCCTGTTCAAAGTGCAACAAAAGCTTTTGTTACCGATCGACACTCGTAGTCCACATGAGAATACACACTGGTGAAAAGGTGTTGCGTTGCAGTGAGTGTGATGAAAGATTTTTTTATAAGTACCAGTTGAAGAAACACAAGTGCAACAGCAGCAGCCAATGAAGCTGCGGGATTTCAATCAATCAATCAATCAATCAATCAATGTTTAT
Organism: Nerophis ophidion; assembly: GCF_033978795.1. Taxonomy (NCBI): domain Eukaryota; kingdom Metazoa; phylum Chordata; class Actinopteri; order Syngnathiformes; family Syngnathidae; genus Nerophis; species Nerophis ophidion. The sequence continues at coordinate 6,818,414 of NC_084634.1, read as the reverse complement.
TTATATAGCTCTAAATCACAAATGTCTCAAAGGACTGTACAATGATGGTACATCTCAAGGAAAACTCACACCCAGTGGGCAGGGAGAATTCACATCCAGTGGGACGCCAGTGACAATGCTGACTATGAGAAACCTTGGAGAGGACCTCAGAAGTGGGCAACCCCCCCCCTCTAGGGGACCGAAAGCAATGGATGTCGAGCGGGTCTAACATGATACTGTGAAAGTTCAATCCATAGTGGCTCCAACACAGCCGCGAGAGTTCAGTTCAAAGCGGATCCAAGACAGCAGCGAGAGTCCCGTCCACAGGAAACCATCTCAAGCGGAGGCGGATCAGCAGCGTAGAGATGTCCCCAACCGATACAGGCGAGCGGTCCATCCTGGGTCTCGACTCTGGACAGCCGGTACTTCACCATGGTCGTCGGACCGGACCCCCTCCACAAGGGAGGAGGGGACATAGGAGAAAGAAAAGAAGCGGCAGATCAACTGGTCTAAAAAGGAGGTCTATTTAAAGGCTAGAGTATACAGATGAGTTTTAAGGTGTGACTTAAATGCTTCTGAAATCAACTGTTGACTGTCTGACACAGGTGTCGGCAATCACTCTGATGCGGCTCAGCTTGTCGCGGCCAGTGCGCATTGGAGCGCGCCCTCGTCCTTGCGTTACACTTGTCAAACCTCAGGACACGCCCACGGCCGCGCTAATCCAGGGAGACGCCGACAAAGACACGTGGGTGTCCAGGTTAAAGCGCCTGACAGCGGACCTTGAAGATGTTTCACGCCAGAAGGCCGTTTTTGCTCCAGAATCACAAATGGTGGGATGTTGAAAACCTCCTGTTGTGGGCGTGGCCTGCGGACCTGCAGCGAAGCGGGGTGTGGCAGAACCGGCTTCGAGATTAGCGACAGGTGCGTGGATGACACAGCTGAGAGTGTTTGTCTAATCACCTGTCGCTCTGTTAAAGGGGAACATTATCAGCAGACCTATGTAAGCGTCAATATATACCTTGATGGTGCAGAAAAAAGACCAAATGTTTTTTTAACTGATTTCCGAACTCTAAAAGGGTGAATTTGGCGATTGAAACGCCTTTCAATTGTTCGCTGCCGGAGCAATGACCTTTCACCCGTGACCTCACAACAGGAAGCAATCCGCCATTTTCTCAAACACGTTACGGCATAGCTCGGTTGGTAGAGTGGCCATGCCAGCAACTTGAGGGTTGCAGGTTCGATTCCCGTTTGTGCCATCCTAGTTACTGCCGTTGTGTCCTTGGGCAAGACACTTTACCCACCTGCTCCCAGTGCCACCCACACTGGTTTAAATGTAACTTAGATATTGGGTGTCACTATGTAAAAGCGCTTTGAGTCACTTGAGAAAAGCGCTATATAAATATAATCCACTTCACTTCACACACACCAAGTCAAATCATCTCCTTTATTTTCCGTTTTTTTTTTACTGTTTTCCGTACCTTGGAGACACCATGCCTCGTCGGTGTGTTGTCGGAGGGTGTAACAACACCAACAGAGACGGATTCAAGTTGACGTGGAGTGTGCTAATCAGACATATCAATGGTCACGGCATGCTAACCGATGCTAAAATGCTATTTAGGCTAGCTGTATGTACATATTGCATCATTATGCCTCATTTGTAGCTATATTTGCATCCAGCCTTACCCTCCACCCACATTTAATGCCAAACAAACACATACCAATCGGCGGATTCAGGATGCACCAGTGGTTCAAAAGATGCGAAAGTCCCTCGTTTGTTCGATAGCGATGCTACGACAGAGATGGCAAGAATGTGTGGATATCCTGCGACACTCAAAGCAGATGCATTTCCAACGATAAAGTCAACAAAATCACATAGGTGAGTTTTGTTGATGTTATTGACTTATGTGCTAATCAGACATATTTGGTCACGGCATGACTGCAAGCTAACCGATGCTAACATGCTATTTAGCCTAGCTGTATGTACATATTGCATCATTATGCCTCATTTGTAGCTATATTTGCATCCAGCCTTTCCCTCCGCCCACATTTAATGCCAAACAAACACATACCAATCGACGGATTCAGGTGGCACCAGTGGGTCAAAAGATGCGAAAGTCCCTCGTTTGTTCGATAGCGATGCTACGACAGAGATGGCAAGAATGTGTGGATATCCTGCGACACTCAAAGCAGATGCATTTCCAACGATAAAGTCAACAAAATCACATAGGTGAGTTTTGTTGATGTTATTGGCTTATGTGCTAATCAGACATATTTGGTCACGGCCTGACTGCAAACTAATCGATGCTAACATGCTATTTAGCCTCGCTGTATGTTCATATTGCATCATTATGCCTCATTTGTAGCTATATTTGCATCCAGCCTTACCCTCCACCCACATTTAATGCCAAACAAACACATACCAATCGGCGGATTCAGGTTGCACCAGTGGTTCAAAAGATGCGAAAGTCCCTCGTTTGTTCGATAGCGATGCTACGACAGAGATGGCAAGAATGTGTGGATATCCTGCGACACTCAAAGCAGATCCATTTCCAACGATAAAGTCAACAAAATCACATAGGTGAGTTTGGTTGATGTTATTGACTTATGTGCTAATCAGACATATTTGGTCACGGCCTGACTGCAAGCTAACCGATGCTAACATGCTATTTAGCCTAGCTGTATGTACATATTGCATCATTATGCCTCATTTGTAGCTATATTTGCATCCAGCCTTACCCTCCACCCACATTTAATGCCAAACAAACGCATACCAATCGGCGGATTCAGGTTGCACCAGTGGTTCAAAAGATGCGAAAGTCCCTCGTTTGTTCGATAGCGATGCTACGACAGAGATGGCAAGAATGTGTAGATATCCTGCGACACTCAAAGCAGATGCATTTCCAACGATAAAGTCAACAAAATCACATAGGTGAGTTTTGTTGATGTTATTGACTTATGTGCTAATCAGACATATTTGGTCACGGCCTGACTGCAAGCTAATCGATGCTAACATGCTATTTAGCCTAGCTGTATGTACATATTGCATCATTATGCCTCATTTGTAGCTATATTTGCATCCAGCCTTACCCTCCACCCACATTTAATGCCAAACAAACACATACCAATAGATGGATTCAAGTTGGACCAGTGGTTCAAAAGATGCGAAAGTCCCTCGTTTGTTCGATAGCGATGCTAAGACAGAGATGGCAAGAATGTGTGGATATCCTGCGACACTCAAAGCAGATGCATTTCCAACGATAAAGTCAACAAAATCACATAGGTGAGTTTTGTTGATGTTATTGGCTTATGTGCTAATCAGACATATTTGGTCACGGCCTGACTGCAAGCTAACCGATGCTAACATGCTATTTAGCCTAGCTGTATGTACATATTGCATCATTATGCCTCATTTGTAGCTATATTTGCATCCAGCCTTTCCCTCCGCCCACATTTAATGCCAAACAAACACATACCAATCGGCGGATTCAGGTTGCACCAGTGGTTCAAAAGATGAGAAAGTCCCTCGTTTGTTCGATAGCGATGCTACGACAGAGATGGCAAGAATGTGTGGATATCCTGCGACACTCAAAGCAGATGCATTTCCAACGATAAAGTCAACAAAATCATATAGGTGAGTTTTGTTGATGTTATTGACTTATTTGCTAATCAGACATATTTGGTCACGGCCTGACTGCAAGCTAATCAATGCTAACATGCTATTTAGCCTAGCTGTATGTACATATTGCATCATTATGCCTCATTTGTAGCTATATTTGCATCCAGCCTTTCCCTCCACCCACATTTAATGCCAAACAAACACATACCAATCGACTGATTCAGGTTGCACCAGTGGTTCAAAAGATGCGAAAGTCCCTCGTTTGTTCGATAGCGATGCTACGACAGAGATGGCAAGAATGTGTGGATATCCTGCGACACTCGAAGCAGATGCATTTCCAACGATAAAGTCAACAAAATCACATAGGTGAGTTTTGTTGATGTTATTGGCTTATGTGCTAATCAGACATATTTGGTCACGGCCTGACTGCAAGCTAATCGATGCTAACAGGCTATTTAGCCTCGCTGTATGTACATATTGCATCATTATGCCTCATTTGTAGCTATATTTGCATCCAGCCTTTCCCTCCGCCCACATTTAATGCCAAACAAACACATACCAATAGATGGATTCAAGTTGCACCAGTGGTTCAAAAGATGCGAAAGTCCCTCGTTTGTTCGATAGCGATGCTAAGACAGAGATGGCAAGAATGTGTGGATATCCTGCGACACTCAAAGCAGATGCATTTCCAACGATAAAGTCAACAAAATCACATAGGTGAGTTTTGTTGATGTTATTGACTTATGTGCTAATCAGACATATTTGGTCACGGCCTGACTGCAAGCTAATTGATGCTAACATGCTATTTAGCCTCGCTGTATGTACATATTGCATCATTATGCCTCATTTGTAGTTATATTTGCATCCAGCCATACCCTCCACCCACATTTAATGCCAAACAAACACATACAAATAGACGGATTCAAGTTGCACCAGTGGTCAAAAGATGCAATCGTTGGTTAGAAGGCAATCGCCGAATTTGTCCTCGTTGACGCTGTCTGTGGTGATATAGCTCAATAGCTTCAGTTTCTTCTTCAATTTCGTTTTCGCTACCTGCCTCCACACTCCAACCCTCCGTTTCAATACATGCGTAATCCGTTGAATCGCTTAAGCCGCTGAAATCCGAGTCTGAATCCGAGCTAATGTCGCTATATCTTTATGTTCTATCCGCCATGTTTGTTTGTATTGGCATCACGCAGTGACGTCACAGGACAATAGACGGGTGGATATAGCGATGGTGAAAATCAGGCACTTTGAAGCTGTTTTTCGGGATATTGCGAGATGGGTAAAATTTTGAAAAAATCTTTGAAAAATAAAATAAGCCACTGGGGACTGATTTTTATTGGTTTTAACCCTTCTGAAATTCTGATAATGTTCCCCTTTAAAGGCAGCAGTCGGGAAGGAGAGGAGGGGTTGTTGATGGCGGTTGGCGAAGCACGAGGGGAGCGAGAGCAAGACAGACCACTCTTAGGGAAACCTTTCATGTGCTCGACCGAGGAAAGACAATTGCTGGAGAGTGCATAAAGACTCTGCAAGATCTGGCGTTTATTGTAAAATAGACATTATGATTGGTGACTGGTGTCCCAAAGAACCCTGAAGGAAGCGACTTCCACACCTCCCCAAACCAGACAAACTTGTGTTCGAAACTTGGAACGCTATGTGAACGTGAACAAGTATGCACCTGAGTCCTGTCGACCTTTGGATCCACATATGTATGTGAGCAGGTGTTCTCCAACATGAACTTTATCAAAAACCAACATCGCACACGCCTCGCAGATGAGAACTTACAATCCTGTGTGAAGATAAAGGTGACGAGCGAGGTTCAGGAGCAGAAATCACCTTGACCAAGTATGATACATGTTTTAATTTCCTATAATTTTGCGTGTATTAAAATGTTTTAATTGTTCAGTGAAATAGACATTTTATTATTCAGGTTGGCAGCTGACTGCACGGCGCCAGTAAAAGGATGACAGCACAGAGAGAGAGGACGGCATTTTTGGTTCTCTGTCAGCGGATAATGTAAGTTTGGCGTTTTGCTTTTTCATTACTACAAGGAGGACTTAAATAGACATTAAAGGGAACATTATCACAATTTCAAAAGGGTTAAAAACTATAAAAATCTGTCCCCAGTGGCTTGTTGTATTTTTTGAATTTTTTTCCAAAATTTTACCGGTCTCGGAATATCCCTAAATAAAGCTTTAAAGGGCCTTATTTTCGGCTCTCTGCGAAGACACTGGCCATTTCCCTGTGACGTCACACAGTGCTGCCAATGTAAACGAACAATGGGAATACCACAGCAAGATATAGCGACATTAGTCCGGATTCAAACTCAGCGACTTAAGCGATTCAACAGATTACGCATGTATTGAAACAGATGGTTGGAGTATGAAAATATTGAAGAAGAAACTGAAGCTATTGAGCGAATAGCTATTGACGCTATTCATAGCCATAGCATGGCCGAAATAGCTGCGTTAGCATCGCCGGTAAAATGTGCGGACCAAACGATCAGGACTTTCGCATCTTGTGACACTGGAGCAACTTAAATCCGTCGATTGGTAAGTGTTTTTTTCGCATTAAATGTGGGTGGAAGGAAACGTAATATAGTTGCAAATGCATCTGCAGGTTATCCATACATCTCTGTTCCATGTCTGCTTTAGCACCGCTGGTAAATAGCATGTTAGCATCGATTAGCGTAGCATGTTAGCATTGATTAGCTGGCAGTCAACATCAACAAAACTCACCTTTGTGATTTAGTTGACTTTATTGTTGCAAATGCATCTGCAGGTTATCCATACATCTCTGTGCCATGTCTGCCTTAGCACCGGCGGTAAATAGCATGTTAGCATCGATTAGCGTAGCATGTTAGCATCGATTAGCTGGCAGTCAACATCAACAAAACTCAACCTTTGTGATTTCGTTGACTATCGTTGCAAATGCATCTGCAGGTTATCCATACATCTCTGTGCCATGTCTGTCTTAGCATCACCGGTCAAATGTGGAGAAAATCTGGCACATTCAATGGGGGTCTGGCGGCAGACACTTTGGCATCTTCGGGCCAGTGGTGCAACTTGAATCCCTCCCTGTTAGTGTTGTTACACCCTCCGACAACACACCGACGAGGCATGATGTCTCCAAGGTTCCAAAAAATAGTCAAAAAAACAGAAAATAACAGAGCTGAGACCCGGTGTTTGTAATGTGTTGAAAATGAAAATGGTGGGTGTGTTACCTCGGCGACGTCACATTCTGACATCATCGCTTCCAGCGCGGTAAACAGAAAGGCGTTTAATTCGCCAAAATTCACCCATTTAGAGTTCGGAAATCGGTTAAAAAATAGATGGTCTTTTTTCTGCACCATCAAGGTATATATTGACGCCTACATAGGTCTGCTGATAATGTTCCCCTTTAAGTATTTTACTTAACCTTCAACCCGACGTCTTTTTGGGAGTTAAAAAACGTTTTGTTGCATGCAGAAATGTTATTTCATTTTCTCTGCAGTTGTTCATTGATTTTATAAATGTAACCCATAACCAATTTGTCAGGCTTGGACAAAGGAATGAAGTCAGATGCATAGTAGGGATACTTAGTAGGGCTTTTATTTTGACGGCTCTTTCACCTCCAGAGTCAGAGTAATACAATATCTACAAATAACAAAAACGGTCGGCGGAAAAGGTTCCAAAAAAAGGGAATAACCGTGAATCAGTCCTAAAAAGAGGAAAATGCAAAAACAAAGACAAACTATAATTTGTGCCGTATCTGCTATGAAACTTATTAACATAAAACGCTTCAACAGGAGGAAGAAAACAATGAATATGAAAATTTCTACACTTAATCTTCATCTAATAATGGTAAACAAACATTACTCCAAAAAATTGAGGAAAGAAAGATTAGTTAAAAAAATATTATAACTCATCACTTCGGTTGAAAAGAACTCCATCCATCCATCCATTTCCTACCGCTTATTCCCTTTTGGGGTCGCGGGGGGCACTGGCGCCTATCTCAGCTACAATCGGGCGGAAGGCGGGGTACACCCTGGACAAGTCGCCACCTCATCACAGGGCCAACACAGATAAACAGACAACATTCACACACACATTCACACACTAGTTAAAAAAAAATTATAACTCACCACTTCGGTTGAAAAGAACTAAATAACAAAATTCACTCTACTGAGGAGGAGAGACAGTCAAACTCAAAATAGCAGCGTGGGAAGTCAAGATCCAGGAAAATAAGCATGGGACCAGGCAAGGCATGGATAAAGACATGGAAGCGAGACAGGCACGAAAACTCGAGAAAATCTGGCACAGAACAAGGGGAGGCGTGGGCTTATATGACACATGAGGGTAATGGGAAACAGGTGGACACAATCAGGGGTCAGGGATGACGTCAGACTGTTGACACAAGAGGAAGGGCCAGTGATCTGAAACAAGAGGAGTTGCTTTTCAAAATAAAACATTCACAATTCACAAGACAGAAAAAAACCAAGATAAGACATCCCTCACCGCGGTGTGACACAATCAATCAATCAATCGATAAATGTTTATTTATATAGCCCTAAATCACAAGTGTCTCAAAGGGCTGCACATCTAAAGCACTGTGGTTGTTGTGGGATAGATTCCCACTACTTGCTTGTCTTGATGATATCAAGGCCTGGATCGCCCTAATTGTCTTAAAGGGGAACATTATCACCAGACCTATGTAAGCTTCAATATATACCTTGATGGTGCAGAAAAAAGACCATCTATTTTTTTAACCGATTTCCAAACTCTAAATGGGTGAATTTTGGCGAATTAAACGCCTTTCTGTTTATCGCGCTGGAGGCGATGACGTCAGAATGTGACGTCGTCGAGGTAACACAGCCGCCATTTTCATTTTCAACACATTACAAACATTGGGTCTCAGCTCTGTTATTTTTCGACTATTTTTTGGAACCTTGGAGACATCATGCCTCGTCGGTGTGTTGTCGGAGGGTGTAACAACACTAACAGGGAGGGATTCAAGTTGCACCACTGGCCCGAAGATGGAAAAGTGTCTGCCGCCAGACCCCCGTTGAATGTGCCAGAGTGTCTCCACATTTTACCGGCGATGACAGACATGGCACAGAGATGTATGGATAACCTGCAGATGCATTTGCAACGATACTCAACGAAATCACAAAGGTGAGTTTTGGTGACTGCCAGCTAATCGACGCTAACATGCTACGCTAATCGATGCTAACTTGCTATTTACCGGCGATGCTAAGACAGACATGGCACAGAGATGTATGGATAACCTGCAGATGCATTTGCAATGATAAATTCAACGAAATCACAAAGGTGAGTTTTGTTGATGTTGACTTATGTTCTAATCAGACATTTTTGGTCGCGGCGTGACTACCAGCTAATCGATGCTAACATGCTACGCTAATCGACGTTAACATGCTATTTACTGGCGGTGCTAAAGCAGACATGGCACAGAGATGTATGGATAACCTGCAGATGCTTTTGCAACGATAGTCAACGAAATCACAAAGGTGAGTTTTGTTGATGTTGACTGCCAGCTAATCGATGCTAACATGCTACGCTAATCGATGCTAACATGCTATTTACCGGTGGTGCTAAAGCAGACATGGCACAGAGATGTATGGAAAAGCGCTATATAAATATAATTCACAATTCACATAACCTGCAGATGCATTTGCAACTATATTACGTTTCCTTCCACCCACATTTAATGCGAAACAAACACTTACCAATCGACAGATTTAAGTTGCTCCCGTGTCACAAGATGCGAAAGTCCTGATTGTTTGGTCCGCACATTTTACCGGCGATGCTAACGCAGCTATTCGGCCATGCTATGACTATGAATTCGCTCAATAGCTTTAGTTTCTTCTTCAATACTTTCATACTCCAACCATCTGTTTCAATACATGCGTAATCTGTTGAATCGCTTAAGTCGCTGAAATCCGAGTCTGAATCCGAGCTAATGCCGCTATATCTTGCTGTGGTATTCGCCATTGTTTGTTTACATTGGCAGCACTGTGTGACGTCACAGGGAAATGGATAGTGGTTTCGAAGATAGCGAAAATAAGGCACTTTGAAGCTTTTAGGGATATTCCGAGACCGGTAAAATTTTGAAAAAAACTTCAAAAAATACAACAAGCCACTGGGAACTGATTTTTGTTGTTTTCAACCCTTTTGAAATTGTGATAATGTTCCCCTTTAAATTTCAATGAAAAGAAGACAGAAGTAATAGTATTTGGACCCAGTGCGATGATCACCAACCTGGGCTTTCGTATTGACCCTGATTTTAAATTAGACCGTCAGATTGGCACAGTGGTGAAAGCCTTTTTTTTAAAAATTTTTATTTACGTAATCCATGCCTTTATCACATGTAACTCTTTGTATTTTGGAATTGGTCAATCTTCCCTCTGGCATCTGCGGCTGGTCCAAAATGCAGCCACCCGACTTTCAATTAACACAAGAAAAAGAGAGCACATTACTCCCGATTTAGCCTCCCTCTACTGGTCGGCTGTGTCTTTTAGAGTCCATTTTTAAAATGATCTTACTGGTTTTTAAATCCTTACGGGGTCTTGCCCCACCTTACCTCTCTGAGCTGCTCCACCTCTATGCCCCCACCCAGTCCCTCAGGTCCGCTGATCCTGAGGGTCCCCAGATCAAAATGCAAGCTCAGAGGGGACAGAGCCTTCCCTGTTGCGGGTCCCAAACTCTGGAATGATCTACCTCTCTATGTGAGACAGGCCCCTTCTTTGGCCAATTTTAAGACCCTTCTTAAAACCCATTTTTTATTCATTGGCTTTTAACCCAGCATGAGACTTTAAACTGTTATTAACTCTTTAACTGATTTTGATCTAACAAATTGTTATTAGGATAACTTGTATTTACTTTTTCAATGTGTAATTATCTTCTGTTTTAAATGTTATTTTTAGTTTGTCCTTTGTGGTGTACGGCCCTTTGTTCTTCAACTGTGGTTGTTTTTATCAATCAATCAATGTTTTTTTATATAGCCCTAAATCACAAATGTCTCAAAGGACTGCACAAACCATTACGACTACGACATCCTCGGAAGAACCCACATATGTGCAAGGAAAACTCACACCCAGTGACAATGATGACAATGAGAAACCTTGGAGGGGACCTCAAATGTGGGCACCCCACCCCTCTAGGGGACCGAAAGCAATGTATGTCGAGCGGGTCTGACATGATACTGTGAAAGTTCAATCCATAGTGGCTCCAACACAGCCGCGAGAGTTCAGTTCAAGCGGATCCAAGACAGCAGCCAGAGTCCCGTCCACAGGAAACCATCTCAAGCGGAGGCGGATCAGCATCGTAGAGATGTCCCCAACCGATACACAGGCGAGCGGTCCATCCTAGGTCCCGACGAGTGGTCCATCCTGGGTCTCGACTCTGGACAGCCAGTACTTCATCCATGGTCATCGGACCGGACCCCCTCCACAAGGGAGGGGGGGACAGAGAAGAAAAAGAAAAGAAGCCACAGATCAACTGGTCTAAAAAGGGAGTCTATTTAAAGGCTAGAGTATACAAATGAGTTTTAAGGTGAGACTTAAATGCTTCTACTGAGGTGGCATCTCGAACTGTTACCGGGAGGGCATTCCAGAGTACTGGAGCCCGAAATGAAAACGCTCTATAGCCCGCAGACTTTTTTTGGGCTTTAGGAATCACTAATAAGCCGAAGTCTTTTGAACGCAGATTTCTTGCCGTGACATACGGTACAATACAATCGGCAAGATAGGATGGAGCTAGACCGTGTAGTATTTTATACGTAAGTAGTAAAACCTTAAAGTCACATCTTAAGTGCACAGGAAGCCAGTGCAGGTGAGCCAGTACAGGCGTGATGTGATCAAACTTTCTTGTTCTTGTCAAAAGTCTAGCAGCCGCATTTTGTACCAACTGTAATCTTTTAATGCTAGACATGGGGAGACCCGAAAATAATACGTTACAGTAATCGAGACGAGACGTAACAAACGCATGAATAATGATCTCAGCGTCTTTAGTGGACAGAATGGAGCGAATTTTAGCGATATTACGGAGATGAAAGGAGGCCGTTTTAGTAACGCTTTTAATGTGTGACTCAAAGGAGAGAGTTGAGTCGAAGATAATACCCAGATTTTTTACAGAGTCACCTTGTTTAATTATTTGGTTGTCAAAAGTTACAGTCGCATTATTAAATAGAGGTCGGTGTCTAGCAGGACCGATAATCAGCATTTCCGTTTTTTGTCGTTAAGTTGCAAAAAATTAGCGGACATCCATTGTTTAATTTCATTAAGACACGCCTCCAGCTGACTACAGTCCGGCGTGTTGGTCAGCTTTAGGGGCATGTAGAGTTGGCTGTCATCAACATAACAGTGAAAGCTAACACCGTATTTGCGTATGATGTCACCTAGCGGCAGCATGTAGATGCTGAAGAGTGTAGGCTTTATAAATAAAGTTGGTATGGTAATTCACATTCACTGCTCAGCAGGGATTGTTTTATTAAACACCAGTCACATTTCACTCTTTTAGTCGGAAGTCTTTTAGCCCCTATTATTTTGCAACCATTGCTCTCTTTTACCTTTATCCATTGATATTTCTAAAGGTACATTTGAAAGGACTCTTATTAATTACGTGGACCCCGACTTAAACAAGTTGAAAAACTTATTTGGGTCAATTGTACAGAACTTGTAATGAACTGTGCAATCTACTAATAATAGTTTCAATCAATCAATCAAAAATGCTGCTGTTTGGTATTACCGCATTTAAAATTGTTATTTCCCCTTAAAGCTCGACGGTGCGCCTTATAACCCGATGCGGAATAATTCTGGTTTTGCTTACCGACCTCCAAGCTATTTTATTTGGTACATGGTGTAATGATAAGTGTGACCTGTAGATTGCAGTCAAACATAAGAGATAAGTGTAGCCTGCAATATGATGGCAATATGACTCAAATAACATCAACATTTAATATGTTCTATTGAAAATGAATAACATTACACACGGCGTTCAAATATCTATCAAAAAGTTTTAGTATGACTTTGGTAAGCTATAAAGCCACACCGCTTGATGGATTGTACTGTGCTACAACATATGAGTATTTTTATGGTGTGTGTACAAGGTAAAACATACTATCAGGTTGTTGCAAAAGAAACTCTTCTTACCTTCTGGTACCTGCTGATATGTATTTGGGATCTGCATAAATCCTGAAAAATTGCACGCGTCCGCCTTTGTAGTCAGTGCCAACACCGTAGTCAATAAGCTTCTTCTTTTTCTCTATCTTCTTGTTATGTGACATTCATCCTCCGCTGTTGCCATTGCTAATATAGAGAAGTGTAAAGTTCTTACTTATATCAATCAATCAATCAATCAATCAATGTTTACTTATATAGCCCTAAATCACTAGTGTCTCAAAGGGCTGCACAAACCACCACGACATCCTCGGTAGGCCCACATAAGGGCAAGGAAAACTCACACCCAGTGGGACATCGGTGACAATAATGACTATGAGAACCTTGGAGAGGAGGAAAGCAATGGATGTCGAGCGGGTCTAACATGATACTGTGAAAGTTCAATCCATAATGGATCCAACACAGTCGCGAGAGTCCAGTCCAAAGCGGATCCAACACAGCAGCGAGAGTCCCGTTCATAGCGGAGCCAGCAGGAAACCATCCCAAGCGGAGGCGGATCAGCAGCGCAGAGATGTCCCCAGCCGATACACAGGCAAGCAGTACATGGCCACCGGATCGGACCAGACCCCCTCCACAAGGGAGAGTGGGACATAGAAGAAAAAGAAAAGAAACGGCAGATCAACTGGTCTAAAAAGGGAGTCTATTTAAAGGCTAGAGTATACAAATGAGTTTTAAGGTGAGACTTAAATGCTTCTACTGAGGTGGCATCTCGAACTGTTACCGGGAGGGCATTCCAGAGTACTGGAGCCCGAACGGAAAACGCTCTATAGCCCGCAGACTTTTTTTGGGCTTTGGGAATCACTAATAAGCCGGAGTCCTTTGAACGCAGATTTCTTGCCGGGACATATGGTACAATACAATCGGCAAGATAGGATGGAGCTAGACCGTGTAGTATTTTATACGTAAGTAGTAAAACCTTAAAGTCACATCTTAAGTGCACAGGAAGCCAGTGCAGGTGAGCCAGTACAGGCGTAATGTGATCAAACTTTCTTGTTCTTGTCAAAAGTCTAGCAGCCGCATTTTGTACCAACTGTAATCTTTTAATGCTAGACATGGGGAGACCCGAAAATAATACGTTACAGTATCTGTCAGTAAACTCACCATGAAAGCGCTAAAACATACCGGTGTGGTGAGTCTGCATTATTCACCCAAAGAACTTGTCATTAAAACAGTTAGCTCTATCTTTTGACTCTTCTTCCACTCCCGTCCTTGCACGCTACACCGCTGCAACAAAGATGACGGGGATAAGACGCCACGTAAATAAGACCGCCCACAAAACGGCGCATCCGGAAGCGACTGTTAAAAAGTGCCTCGAAGATGATCTGTAAAAGATCATCTATGCAACATTTTGACCAAAGAACCACCATTACATGTTATGTACACCACAAAAGAGTATTTTCCATTTAGAAAAAAAAAAATATGACTTCTTTAATGCGCCCTATAATCTGGTACGCCTTACGTATGAAAAAAGATCAAAGATAGACCATTCCTCGACAGTGTGCCTTATAATCCGGTGCGCCTTATGGTCCGGAAAATACGGTAGTTACTTTTCAACATGCACACAGTTGCTGTGTACACATCACATATTTACTAGTCCACAAACCAACGTGTTGGAAAAAGGAGTAGGAAGAAACACAGCTTATAATAATTGGAATTATCAAAAATATAAACAAGTTTATTTCAAATCCTGCATCTTCATTTGCTGCTGCTGTTCTCACCAGCACACTTGTGTTTCTTACACTGGGACTTAGAAGAGAATCTTTCACCACACGCGCTGCAACTCAGCGTTTTCTCCCTCGTGTGAGTTCTCATGTGTACCACAAGTCTTGTTTTTTCACAAAATCTTTTGTTGCAACTTGAGCAAGAAAAGGGCTTTTCACCGGTGTGTGTTGCCATGTGCCTTTGCAGACATTGCCTCTGTGCAAACTCTTTGACGCAGATTGAACAGGGAAAGGGTTTTTCTCCGGTGTGCCTCCTCATGTGCGCTTTCAAATGTTGCGTCTGAGAGAATTTTTTACTGCAAACGGAGCACTTTGTTTTTTCACCGGTGTGGATTCTCGTGTGTTTTTTCAAATCCTGATTTTGGAGAAAACCTTTACTACAGACCGAACAGATAAAAGGTTTTTCACCGGTGTGCGTTCTTGTGTGTATTATCAAATTTGCTTTCTGGGAGAATCTTTTACTACAAACTGAGCACATGAACGGTTTGTCTCCGGTGTGTTTTCTCATGTGTCTTTTCAAATCTTCATTTTGCAGAAAACCTTTGCCACAGAATGAACAGACAAACGGCTTTTCGCCAGTGTGCGTTCTTGTGTGTCTTTTCAAATCTTGGTTTTGGAGGAAACCCTTACCGCAGACTGAACAGATGAAAGGTTTTTCACCAGTGTGTGTTCTTTTGTGTGTTATCAAGTACGCTTTCTGGGAGAAGCTTTTACTACAAATCGAGCACATGAATGGTTTTTCTCCGGTGTGTGTTCTCATGTGTTTTTCCAAATCACTATTCTGTATAAATCTTTTAGCGCAGATTAAGCATGCAAACGGTTTTTCTCCTGTGTGTATTCTCACGTGTCTTTTCAGATGACTACGACGATTAAAGGTTTTGTCGCAGAGAGAACATGTGAAGTGTGTGTTAACAGTTTGACATGTTTTGTCATTTTTAGAGTCTTCATCATGAGTGTCAGGAGAGTGTGACGTTGTGTCCTCACTATCTGATAGTGGAGCTAAGAGCTTGTCTGCTTGTGATCCTCCACAGTGGTCTCCATCAGCTTCTGTTGTCATGTGTTGAGTTGGGCTGCTGCTTGGAGGCTCCGCCTCTCTCTTCTCCTCACTTTCACTTTTGACCTCATCATCTTCACTCTTCACAGGGACACCAATCCCTGGGAATGCGTCCAACCCTTCAAGATGCCCTCCCTCCTGACCGATGCTGTGTTCCTCCTCTTCCTCTTTAATGTGAGAAAGCGTTGGCTCCTCATCTTCCTCTTTAACGTGAGGGGGCTGTGGCTCCTCCTGCTCCTGACGAGAGGTCCACTCCCGCTGCTCAGGGAGATGTTCTTCACAGACGTCTGCAGGACACGAGAAGGCAAATACACGCATTAGGAAAAAAAGAGAGTTTTGTTGAGGTGTGTAATCAAACAGTTTTATGATAGATACCATTTGAAAAAGTAAGATTAACTGTCTGGAATTTTACCAGGGTTTACAATTAATCGCTGTAATAGTTACATCCCTAGCTTAGACAAAATGTGAATGTTTTTACGTGATCGCAGATTGTTTTCAAAGTACACCTGTGTGAATGGAAATTGTTTTAACATAGCAGCCTATAAGAAGGAACAATTAAAAATTAAAGCTGCAAGCAGCGTTGGTCGGGTCCGCCTTTGGCTGCTGCCGCCGCTACATAGACGTTTTTGTTTCATGTCTCTACGACATTCCTAACAGAAGTTACAAGCAGTTTTGTCTGTTTTTTTTCCCTAGGGGGCGCTAGAGCGCAATTTTGATTTTCAGGGTTTGGTTTTTTGTTAGATGGCAGTTTTCGCCAGCCCTGATGTGTGTGTAAAATTTGGTGAGTTTTGAAGCATGTTAAGGGGTTCAAATTACAGATTGGCGTTTCTGGATGTTGTTGATAAATGGCTTTCGCTTGGCATAGTAGAACTTTAACTTGCACTTTGAAGCATTTTAAGGGGGTCAAATTACAGCTCAAAGAGGCAAAAATGAAATTTTTTAGGAAACTTTGCGTAGGGGTTCTTTGAAGGCGCGTAAAATCAAAACCGGAGCAGTGATCAAAACTCTGGTCTATACTTTTAATCAGAAGGGTTCAATCTCTCTTCTGTGCGAGTTGGAAGCCGAAACGACAAACGAGCTCAGAGGAGATAATGTTTGAAAAAAGGTGACGGGTGTTTGCAAAACTTTTATTTTGAAGGGGTAATTTTTAACTTACTGTTGATTTTTGCTGAAGGATGTCAATTTTAAAATGTAGGTCTAAGTGAGACCTACATAGAGGTATTTTTTTCATGTCTGCCCGACATTCCTACTGGAAGTTACACAGTTTTGTCTGTTTTCTCTCCCTAGGAGCAGTTTTTTCTGTGTAGAGCGCATTTTTTAATTTTCGGGTTTAGTTTTTTCATCAGATCGCAATTTTTGCCAGTCCTGATGTGTGTGCCAAGTTTGGTGAGTTTTGAATCATTTAAAGTGGGTCAAATTACAGCTCAAATAGGCAAAAATAGCATTTTTGGCGAAAATTTTGCTTTGAATGAGTTTTTGCAAAATTTCTGTTGATTTTTGCTATAGAAATTTCCGATTGGAAATGTAGGTCTAAGTCGGACCTACATAGAGGTTTTTGTTTCATGTCTCTACGACATTCCTAACGGAAGTTACAAGCAGTCTGTTTTTTGTTTCTTCCTAGGGGGCGCTAGCGCGCAATTTTGATTTTTGGGGTTTGGTTGCTTGATAAGTTGGGAAGGTTTTCCACACCGACGTGTGTGTCAAATTTGGAGAGTCTTGAAGCATGTTAAGGGGGTCAAATTACAGCGCATAGGTGCGGAATAATAAAGAATAATAATAAAGAATAATAAAGAATAATAAAGAATAATAAAACCTTACAGTTGGCCCATCGCCAAAGGACTCCACAGGAGTCCTTTGGCGATGGGCCTGCGGACCCTAATAATAAAAGTGATAGTGTATTAAAACATGTTGATTTTGTGTTTGTTTGGTGAAAAATGGACACCTTTAATAAAATAATCCCATATTAAATCAAAATTGCAATATTGATGTCATAATCTGTTGGTGGTGAACCCCAAGATAGCAGGCGTAGCGCAGGAAAACATGACGTTAATAGGATTACCGGAGACAGGATAACAGGAACCAAGAAACAGGAGACAGCAAACAATCATCGAGCCCTGACTGGAGGGCGAGGCAGGCATAAATAGCAGCCAGCTGATTGACAACAGGTGTGGCCAGGCTGCCAATCAGCAGCAGGCGAGGGGAAACGGCACTCAGGGAGCCAAGCAGGAAGTGGAACCAAAATGAGAGCGCTTACAGCATAGGTGTCAAACTCTGGCCCAATTTCATTTGGCCCTTGAGGCAATATCTAACATTAGAGCTGGCCCGCCGGTGCTATAAAGCGGTGCCGCTGTAACTCCGCATTCACCGATTTCCCGGGAGACTCTCGAAAATCTCCAGGTGCAACCATTCTCCCGAATTCCACCCGGACAACAATATTGGGAGTGTGCCTTAAAGGCACTGCCTTTAGAGTCCCCTACAACCTGTCGTCAAGTCTGTTTTTCCTCCTCACAAACAGCGTCACGTAATATATGTGGCTTCTGCACACATGTAAGTAAATGCAAGGCATACTTGATCAACAGCATACAGGTCACACTGGGGTGGCCATATAAACAACTTTAACACTGTTACAAATATGCGCCACACTGTGAACCCACACCAAACAAGAATGACCAACACATTTCGGGAGAACATCCGCACCGTAACACAACAGAACAAATACCCAGAATCCCTTGCAGCACTAACTCTTCCGGACCACTACAATATACACCCCCCCTCCCCGCTACCAACAAACCCCCCAAACCCCGCCCACCTGAGCCCCGACATTAACTGAGCAGTATAGAGGCTTATAGGTTATTTTATTTTCAGATGTATTAGCCCCTGGAAAAAGTTAATGTTGATATTTACCTCCAGAAGGCTGCAAATACAAAAGAGGCATTCAATTTTTATTTAAATTTGATTTGATATGCCATTGATATTTTGTAATTATTATTGTTATTATTTTTTGAAACTCAATTTTGCATGTCACTATAAAGTTATATAAGCCTTGCTTGTTCAATATTCGATGAAAAACTTGTTTGGGTCCTTATTAAAAGGTTAATTTGTTCAACCTCGGCCCGCAGCTTTGTTCAGTTTTTAAATGTTGGCCCACTCTGTATTTGAGTTTGACACCCCTGGCTTACAGGAAACAAGGAAACACAACCCGACGTGAATGTGACAGCTCATCACAATTAAGGGACAATGAAACGACTGTTAAATGATTTTCCCCCAAAAATTGTGAATGTTGAACAGAAACTTGATTTAAAGAAAATTGTGAATCGAATCATGAAAAAAATATATATTTTCCGAAAATTGTTCAGCCCTAGTTATTAGCATGCATATTATAGATGTTTTTTTTTATGTATTACAATCTATTATCTGAAATTCTAAAAAAAAAACCAACGAATTATTAAAGTAGTTTTTTTACGGCCCATGTGGACCACAGCTGAGAAACTGATTTATTCTGACAGCCCTCTAGCATCGTTGGTGAAAAAAACACACACACATATACATATATACACATATATATATATATATATATATATATATATATATATATATATATATATATATATATATATATATATATATATACACAACTTATATATATATATATATATTTATATATATACACAACTTAGGCTTCACGGTGGCAGAGGGGTTAGTGCGTCTGCCTCACAATACGAAGTTCCTGCAGTCCTGGGTTCAAATCCAGGCTCGGGATCTTTCTGTGTGGAGTTTGCATGTTCTCCCCGTGAATGCGTGGGTTCCCTCCGGGTACTCCGGCTTCCTCCCACCTCCAAAGACATGCACCTGGGGATAGGTTGATTGGCAACACTAAATTGGCCCTAATGTGTGAATGTGAGTGTGAATGTTGTCTGTCTATCTGTGTTGGCCCTGCGATGAGGTGGCGACTTGTCCAGGGTGTACCCTGCCTTCCGCCCGATTGTAGCTGAGATAGGCGCCAGCGCCCCCCGCGACCCCGAAAGGGAATAGGCGGTAGAAAATGGATGGATGGATGGATGGATATACACAACTTGTCAGTTAAGCTGCATTCTAAATGAATCAGTAGAACATTGCAAATACCGCCCATCACAATATTGTATCGTACCATGGCTTAAGTCTCACCTTAAAACTCATCTGTATACTCTAGCCTTTAAATAGACCTCCTTTTTAGACCAGTTGATCTGCCGCTTCTTTTCTTTCTCCTATGTCCCCCCCTCCCTTGTGGAGGGGGTCCGGTCCGATGACCATGGATGAAGTACTGGCTGTCCAGAGTCGAGACCCAGGATGGACCGCTCGCCTGTATCGGTTGGGGACATCTCTACGCTGCTGATCCGCCTCCGCTTGAGATGGTCTCCTGTGGACGGGACTCTCGCTGCTGTCTTGGATCCGCTTGAACTGAACTCTCGCGGCTGTGTTGGAGCCACTATGGATTGAACTTTCACAGTATCATGTTAGACCCGCTCGACATCCATTGCTTTCGGTCCCCTAGAGGGGGGCGGGGGGGGGGGGTTGCCCACATCTGAGGTCCTCTCCAAGGTTTCTCATAGTCAGCATTGTCACTGGCGTCCCACTGGATGGGAATTCTCCCTGCCCACTGGGTGTGAGTTTTCCTTGCCCTTTTGTGGGTTCTTCTGAGGATGTTGTAGTCGTAATGATTTGTGCAGTCCTTTGAGACATTTGTGATTTGGGGCTATATAAATAAACATTGATTGATTGAATAATCATGATAGTCATTGCCGATACCCAGCCCAAAATTAGCACCCCTATTTATCTTTTTCAAAATAATCGCCAGCTATCAGTAGCGCCCTGTGATTTCACGTTATTAGAATTACCAACTAGATTCAGAGAATTTGCCAATAAAAAAATAATCTACTGTAAAACAGGAATATCTGGAGAAAAAAAAACATATTTTTGCATCTTCATTTTAAGAGATTATTGTTTAAAGGGGAATTGCACTTTATTTTTTTTTCTGTTTATATTTACATCTAACACAATTTCCCAACTCATATGGAAACAGGGTGTGTAGATATACCGGCTCCCAGACACATTAGTTTTTTCTATATTTGGCCCCCCGAGTCAAAATAATTGCCGAGGCCTGTTATAGACACTCTATTCAAGAATAGTGTTAATAAATAAATATAAAGTTAGTAAACACGTGGGAGTAAGAAGTAAACAAACCTGTCCTGTGTGACACAACTTGATGTTTCTTGAAAACAGCGTCCAGTAGTTGATGTTGTCGCTCCTTCTCTTTTGTTGGACACATTTCCTCCTCGTACTCTGCTATTGTTTTTTCGCACATTTTTTTTAACGAAATCACAAGACTAAATTGGCCCTAGTGTGTGAATGTGTGTGTGAATGTTGTCTGTCTATCTGTGTTGGCCCTGTGATGAGGTGGCGACTTGTCCAGGGTGTACCCCGCCTTCCGCCCGATTGTAGCTGAGATAGGCGCCAGCGCCCCCCGCGACCCCGAAAGGGAATAAGCGGTAGAAATGGATGGATGGACAAGACTTTACACTCACACTTGATCTCCGCTTAGCGATGTGTTTTCATCACTTCCGCCCGTCTTTGTTAGCGGCTAACACGCTAAGCTAACTAGCGAGCTAAGCTACCATGAGAAGCTTCAAAGTGCCCTCAGACTAATGTATCCGAATACAATCCATTATTAAACAACATGTATGCGTACATGTACGTACTACGGACTGATGAAGAACACAGAACTATCATTAACACATCAACGTCTTCTCTATCAAACGCCATCTTGTTTTGTTTTTTCGTCCTGCTTTGTTCACTGGTGTTGTGTCGTTCGCGAACGATTCGTTCGAAAGAACGAATCTTTTGAGCGAACGTACTGAAGCGAATCACTCCCTGAACTGATTCGTTCCTTTCTCAGATCAGTTAAGCCCCGCCGCGACCATGCCGGTATGAGTGGAACTGGCGCGAGTCACGTGATTCACGTTCGCGAACGTACTGACGCAGGGAACTGACTGCGTCGCGGAGGATGACGTCACATTGAGGATCTCGTTCAGTCACTTTGCGCGTCGTTCATTGGGTGCTGAGGGCTTGTGTCGTTCGCCAACTGACACACAGCGAGATCTGCCGCTGGGGAAACTGTTACTGACTGACTCATGATTCGCCGACCTGCACACAGAACTGCTGCTGCAGAAGTCATTCGGTGAACGAATCCATTTAAGGAACTGATTCTAGTGATTCAGTACAGTCCAAAGAACTGCCGATCCCATCACTATCAAAGGGTGGTGGTATCGAGCCAAGTAGGATTCATGTCGATACTAAGTGGAGTATCGCTTCTGAATTGATCCAAGCGTGATGAGAGCGATATTCTTCAGTTCGCGTCCGTGTTTATTTTCATGAATATGCGATAGACCAGGGTTCCCCAAACTTTTTGACTATGGGGCCACAATAATTTGGCTGGGGGCCAATTTATATTATGACATTTATATTTTTTATCAACAATTTATTCGCTTTATGCTGCACTCATTATATATATATATATATATATATATATATATATATATATATATATATATATATATATAAATTGTGTGTGTATATATTTGTGTATATATATAAATATATATATATATTATATCTGTGTGTGTGTATGTATTGATGTGTATATATGTGTGTGTATATATACGTATCTACGTGTATATATATGTGTGGGTGTAGATATATGTGTGTGTGTATATATTTATACATGTATTTATATGTGTGTGTGTATATATGTGTATATGTATATATTTATACATGTATTTATATGTGTGTGTGTGTGTATTTATATATAAATATGTGTGTGTGTATATATATATATATATATATATATACATATATAAACAGTATATGGATAAGCGATAGAAAATAGATGGATGGATGTTTGTGTGTGTGTGTGTGTATATCAATCAATCAATCAATGTTTATTTATATAGCCCCAAATCACAAATGTCTCAAAGGACTGCACAAATCATTACGACTACAACATCCTCGGAAGAACCCACAAAAGGGCAAGGAAAACTCACACCCAGGGGGCAGGGAGAATTCACATTCAGTGGGACGCCAGTGACAATGCTGACTATGAGAAACCCCTTGGAGAGGACCTCAGATGTGGGCAACCCCCCCCCTCTAGGGGACCGAAAGCAATGGATGTCGAGCGGGTCTAACATGATACTGTGAAAGTTCAATCCATAGTGGCTCCAAGACAGCAGTGAGAGTCCCGTCCACAGGAAACCATCTCAAGCGGATCAGCAGCGTAGAGATGTCCCCAACCGATACAGGCGAGCGGTCCATCCTGGGTCCCGACGAGCGGTCCATCCTGGGTCTCGACTCTGGACAGTCAGTACTTCATCCATGGTCATCGGACCGGACCCCCTCCACAAGAGCCAATAATGCTTCCTGCTGTAATACAGGATCAGTAATAATCAACCAGGTGACAAAGTTGAAGGGAGTGCTGTTGCTACGTCACTATTATGTCCGCGTCAACATAAACGTGTCAAAGGGTCTGTATGCTCTTGAAGCAGCGTCCAAATCCCTGCCCGCCAACGGGAATGACCACCAACCGGTTTGCCCAACAAATGGCTTTAGGAAGTAATGAGGTAATAGTTACTAGTTACTTTCCCCCCAAAAGCAATTGCATCAGTAACATATTATTTGCAATTGTAACCTGGTACCAGGGAAAGTAATCATTGCGTTGACAAAAGCCTAGTGGCGACGTGCCTTGCGACTCACAGTAGGTCGGACTTCAGATGGCAATGTCAGCCTGTTACTTCAAGCAGGAAGACCAGAGGTGGGTAGAGTAGCCAGAAATTGTACTCAAGTAAGAGTACTGTTACTTTAGAGATTTATTACTCAAGTAAAAGTAAGGAGTAGTCACCCAAATATTTACTTGAGTAAAAGTAAAAAGTATGTTGTGAAAAAACTACTCAAGTACTGAGTAACTGATGAGTAACCTGTTTGTTTAATGCTGACGGCAACAAATAATGCACAAAAACATAAATATAGCAATGAGCAAATTCATAGCCAGGAATATCTCTTAAGCAACTAAAACAATAATATATATTAAATAATAATACATTAAAATTAAAAAAAATTAAGGCAAATTGAGCCACAATAACTTAACAGCACCATAGGCTCAGTAGCCATTTATTGATTGATTGATTGATTGATTGATTGATTGAAACTTGTATTATTAGATTGCACAGTACAGTACATATTCCGTACAATTGACCACTAAATGGTAACACCCCAATAAGTTTTTCGACGTTAATCAATTACTTAATAAATGACCAAGTCGAGGTGATCTACCTCATATATACATACACACACATATCATATATATATATATATATATATATATATATATATATATATATATATATATATACACAGTATATCATTTATAGTTTTTTATTTTGCCGTTTTTGTTGACATGTTAAAGGTGTTTTAATGAATATACATGCATGTTTAACATATAGATTCCTATCTTTCATGAAGACAAGAATATAAGTTGGTGTATTACCTGATTCTGATGACTTGCATTGATTGGAATCAGACAGTATAGTGCTGATAACGTCCACATTTTCAAATGGAGGAGAAAAAAAGTTCCTCTTTTCTGTCTAATACCACATGAAAGTCGTTGGTTTTTGGCATCTTATTTGTCCAGCTTCCATATTTGTTTTTATACACTTTACAAGAAATACATTGGCGGCAAACTCCGTAGTTTGCTCGCTTGTTTGCGCTGGCTTTCGGAGACTCTTATTTTGTTAGCGCAGGCGCGATGGAGCGGCGCTTTTATTGTGAAGACAGGAACTGTGCAATCAGTCTTTAGGCTTTTGAAGGGAACTACGGTTGAAATAAAAAGTGTCTTTTTTCCTTTACACTTTTGATTGATTGATTGCAACTTTTATTAGTAGATTGCACAGTACAGTACATATTCTGCACAATTGACCACTAAATGGTAACACCCCAATAAGTTTTTCAACGTTTTAGGTCGGATTCGACGTGTGACGGTCACGTGACCGCCTGGCTCTGTTTGATTGGTCCAACGTCACCAGTGACTGCATGTGATTGGTGAAACGCAGGCATGCGTAGTTCCTACTTTGAATGCGTGTCTGACAAAATCAAAACAAACAAAACAATCATTAAGAGATCGATAAAAAAAAAAAGTAGCGAGTAGCGACCTGATTGCAGATAAATGGAGCGGAGTAAAAGTAGCGTTTCTTCTCTATAAATATACTCAAGTAAAAGTAAAATGTGTTGCTTAAAAACTACTCTTAGAAGTACAATTTATCCCAAAAGTTACTCAAGTAGATGTAACGGAGTAAATGTAGCGCGTTACTACCCACCTCTGAGGAAGACAGTGCCAAGAATTGTTTAAATCAGCTGACCAGACGCGTTCTAGCGACATCACGTGACAACCTCTGAGGAAGGCAACAATTGTGGCCGGGACAGTTAGGTACGGAAATAAACACAGGTCTGGCTATGAAGACCTATTCAGTCTCTTTGGGTTACATGTTGTACCTTGTTGTGATGTGTACACATAAATGGACAAAGTCTAGTAACTGTTCCAACCCGCAGGTAAAATGACCGAACAGAACAGAGGCTAGGTCTTGCACTCTCATTCGGCGGACCCTGGTTTTTAGCCCTGGCCAGATGCAGGGTCTGGACCTCAATGGGTTATACGTACAAACCCCGTTTCCATATGAGTTGGGAAATTGTGTTAGATGTAAATATAAACGGAATACAATGATTTGCAAATCATTTTCAACTCATATTCAGTCGAATGCACTACAAAGACAACATATTTGATGTTCAAACTGATAAACTTGTTTTTTTTTGGCAAATAATCATTAACTTTAGAATTTGATGCCAACAATACGTGACGAAGAAGTTGGGAAAGGTGGCAATAAATACTGATAAAGTTGAGGAATGCTCATCAAACACTTATTTGGAACATCCCACAGGTGTGCGGGCTAATTGGGAACAGGTGGGTGCCATGATTGGGTATAAAAGCAGCTTCCATGAAATGCTAAGTAATTCACAAACAAGGATGGGGTGAGGGTCACCACTTTGTAAGCAAATTGTCGAACAGTTTTAGAACAACATTTCTTAACGAGCTATTGCAAGGAATTTAGCGGTTTTACCATCTAGGGTCCGTAAAATCATCAAAAATTCAGGGAATCTGGAGAAATCACTGATATTACGGACCTTTGATCTATCGATTGTCGCTGAGATAGACTCCAGCGCCCCCGCACCCCCGAAGGGAATAAGCGGTAGAAAAATGGATAGATGGATGAATATGTAGAATAAAGCCGTGCTTGTCACACCTGGGTGAAGTCTGGTCTGGGATTCGTCTGGTTTCATGTTTTGTCATTTCCTGTTTTATTTTGAAATACTGACTCTCCCTCTCATTTCAGATCAATTGCCCTTCCTCCTGTTTCACTGGTCTGACGTTTTTCCTGATTGCCTTGTTGTGTCCACCTGTGTCACCCACCCTCATGTGTATAAATGGCTGGTCTTCAATTCTGTCCTGTGCCAGAGTGTTTTCGTACCTTTTGTGCAAACCTCCAGCGATCCATGTTCACAGCCATTGTACCCTTTTTGTCAGGTAAGATTAGTTGTTTAGCATTGGAGCGCCTTTTGTTATATTTTGCATATTGTTGTTCTCTTTGCACCCTTTTTCCCTCCGCTGCTGGAGCGTTTTGAGTTCATTGAGATTTTGTCAGTTTTTAGGTTAGGTAAGCTCGGCTTTTGATAGCCTGTTAAGTTTCTCCCTTTTTGGACCCTTTCCCATGTTCGAAATAAATTTTTGTTTTCAAACTCCTGCATCCGTGTCCAGAGTCCTGTTCAAGTCGTGACAGTGCTAAAATTTGCAAGGGTGCGGAACACCCAACAACACACAGAGGTCAATGATAAGAAATTAAGTGATAAGTCCAGTTTAATGTTTATATTATCCCTGTAAAGACACTGTAACTTGTGAGTACTGATAAAACAAGACATACAAGAGAGTGGGGTTGTCCTGATTCCAAAATGTATTTCGATACTTTGATACATTTCAAAATAAAGGGCTTTATTCTATCAATCAATCAATGTTTATTTATATAGCCCCAAATCACAAATGTCTCAAAGGACTGCACAAACCATTACGACTACAACATCCTCGGAAGAACCCACAAAAGGGCAAGGAAAACTCACACCCAGTGGGCAGGGAGAATTCACATCCAGTGGGACGCCAGTGACAATGCTGACTATGAGAAACCTTGGAGAGGACCTCAGATGTGGGCAACCCCCCCTCTCTAGGGGACCGAAAGCAATGGATGTCGAGCGGGTCTAACATGATACTGTGAAAGTTCAATCCATAGTGGCTCCAACACAGCCGCGAGAGTTCAGTTCAAAGCGGATCCAAGACAGCAGCGAGAGTCCCGTCCACAGGAAACCATCTCAAGCGGAGGCGGATCAGCAGCGTAGAGATGTCCCCAACCGATACAGGCGAGCGGTCCATCCTGGGTCCCGACGAGCGGCCCATCCTGGGTCTCGACTCTGGACAGCCAGTACTTCATCCATGGTTGCGGTTTAGCTCGGTTGGTAGAGTGGCCATGCCAGAAACTGGAGGGTTGCAGGTTCGATTCCCGCTTCCGCCATCCTAGTCACTGCCGTTGTGTCCTTGAGCAAGACACTTTACCCACCTGCTCCCAGTGCCACCCACACTGGTTTAAATGTCATTTAGATATTGGGTTTCACTATGTAAAGCGCTTTGAGTCACTGGAGAAAAGCGCTATATAAATGCAATTCACTTCACTTCACTTCATCGGACCGGACCTCCTCCACAAGGGAGGGGGGGACATAGGAGAAAAAGAAAAGAAGCGGCAGATCAACTGGTCTAAAAAGGAGGTCTATTTAAAGGCTAGAGTATACAGATGAGTTTTAAGGTGAGACTTAAATGCTTCTACTGAGGTGGCATCTCGAACTGTTACCGGGAGGGCATTCCAGAGTACTGGAGCCCGAAATGAAAACGCTCTATAGCCCGCAGACTTTTTCTGGGCTTTGGGAATCACTAATAAGCCGGAGTCCTTTGAACGCAGATTTCTTGCCGGGACATATGGTACAATACAATCGGCAAGACAGGATGGAGCTAGACCGTGTAGTATTTTATACGTAAGTAGTAAAACCTTAAAGTCACATCTTAAGTGCACAGGAAGCCAGTGCAGGTGAGCCAGTACAGGCGTAATGTGATCAAACTTTCTTGTTCTTGTCCAAAGCCTAGCAGCCGCATTTTGTACCAACTGTAATCTTTTAATGCTAGACATGGGGAGACCCGAAAATAATACGTTACAGTAGTCGAGACGAGACGTAACAAACGCATGGATAATGATCTCCGTGTCTTTAGTGGACAAAATGGAGCGAATTTTAGCGATATTACGGAGATGAAAGAAGGCCGTTTTAGTAACGCTTTTAATGTGTGACTCAAAGGAGAGAGTTGGGTCGAAGATAATACCCAGATTTTTTACCGAGTCACCTTGTTTTATTATTTGGTTGTCAAATGTTAAAGTTGTATTATTAAATAGAGGTCGGTGTCCAGCAGGACCGATAATCGGCATTTCCGTTTTTTTGGCGTTAAGTTGCAAAAAATTAGCGGACATCCATTGTTTAATTTCATTAAGACACACCTCCAGCTGACTACAATCCGGCATGTTTGTCAGCTTTAGGGGCATGTAGAGTTGGGTGTCATCAGCAAAACAGAAAATCATATAATGCATTAAAGTGGAACATTATCACCAGACCTATGTAAGCGTCAATATATACCTTGATGTTGCAGGAAAAAAGACCATATATTTTTTCAACCGATTTCCGAACTCTAAATGGGTGAATTTTGGCGAATTAAACGCCTTTCTGTTTATGCCTCTCTGAGCGACGACGTCAGAACGTGACGTCACATCGGTACTCGACGCCATTTTTCCCTACACATCAGACGCATCGAGTCAAATCAGCGCTGTTATTTTCCGTTTTTTCGACCGTTTTCCGATACCGTGGAGACATCATGTCGGTGTGTTGTCGGAGGGTGTAACAACACGATCAGGGACGGATTCAAGTTGATTTACGTAGAATGTGCATGCTAATTGATGCTAACATGCTATTTAGGCTAGCTGTGTGTACATATTGCAGCATTACGCCTCATTTGTAGCTATATTCACATCTAACCTTTCCCTCCACCCACATTTAATGGCAAACAAACACTTACCAATCGACAGATTTAAGTTGCTCCAGTATCAAGAGATGCAAAAGTCCCCCGTTTGGTTTTTACCGGCGATGCTACGACAGAGATGGCACAGAGATGAAAAGAATGTCTGGATATCCTGCGACACTCAAAGCAGATGCATTCCCAATGATAAAGTCAACAAAATCACAAAGGTGAGTGTTGTTGTTGTTATTATTGACTTTTGTGCTAATCAGACATATTTGGTCGCGGCATGACTGCCAGCTAATCGATGCTAACATGCTACTTAGGCTACCTGTATGTACATTTGAAACTATATTTACATACAGCGTTTCCTTCCACCCACATTTAATGCGAAACAAACACTTACCAATCGAGGGATTTAAGTTGATCCAGTGTCAATGCGAAAGTCCTGATCTGTTGGTCTGCACATTTTACTGGCGATGCTAACCCAAAGATGGCCGACTAGCGTCAATAGCTATTCGCTCAATAGCTTCAGTTTCTTCTTCAATTTCGTTTTGGCTATCTGCCTCCATACTCCAACCATCTGTTTCAATACATGCGTAATCTGTTGAATCGCTTAAGCCGCTGAAATCCGAGTCTGAATCCGAGCTAATGTCGCTATATCTTGTTGTGCTATTTGCCATTGTTTGTATTGGAATCGCTATGTGACGTCACAGGGAAATGGACAGTGGCTTAAGCAAATTGCGAAAATCAAGCACTTTAAAGCTTTTTTTAGGGATATTCCGGGACGGGTAAAATTTTGAAAAAAAATTTGAAAAATAAAATAAGTCACTGGGAACTGATTTTTATTGGTTTCAACCCTTCTGAAATTGTGATAATGTTCCCCTTTAAACATGTGTTTCGTATTGCAACCAAGGAACAATTTTGGCATGAATGTTTTGACTTGTTCTACTGACACTTCTGTCAAAATGCAATAATCACTTATTCTCCTGTTGTTTGATACTTTACAAAAGTTTTGGCTGATACCACGAATTTTGGGTCCGGTATCAAGTAGAGACGTGGTCGTACATTGGTCATAACTAAAGTTATCCTGTCTCCGGGGACGTATTTCCTGAGTTAATAAACAAAACATGAACAAAAGATTTTCTGGTAATAAACAAACATTGATGTACAGCTCTTGTACTTGGTATCGTTCACAATCCATGTCTGTGTAGATCCATCCATGGCATTTTGTTATGATCCGCTGCCCGGATCATCTCATATTCTGGTTTTGTACCGTTTTTGTATTATAGTCTGCCAATGTTTGCCTTAGTTTATTAGTTTCACCTGACCCTTGCTTTCGACACACAGCTGTTGTTGCTAATCACCGTCCTTATTTAAGCCTGCCCTTTTTTTTCATTCTTTCTCGCATCCTAATTTGTGTTACACGCAACAAATGACGACTTCGATTTTATGTTTCTACTCGCTAGCTTTCGCGCTATGCCTTGTTACCTCTAGCTTCCATGCTAGTAGCTTTTGTTTTCCCTTTTGTGCCTCTTGCAAGTGTTTTCTGTTTCTTAGTCTGTTGTTAGTTTGAATAAATCTTCATTTCTTACCTCCACGCTGTGTCCGTTGCCCAACTGCATCCTCGAAAGAACGCCTCCGCATCGCAATGCCCAGCAGTTGTCAGGCTTGGACGTGGTCTTGGTTTGTTTTCCCGAGGTGCAAAGCGAATGGAGTGGAAACGGCGTGAAGCCAAAGACATCTTTATTTTAACACTAATAAACTAAAAACAGGAACAAACACAAAGCGCTCACAATGGAGGTACAAAACTTGGGCTATGAAACAAAAGACTAGCACAAAGGCTATAAACTATAAACATGAAACAAAAACACTTGCGCAGTGGCATGAATAACAAAAACTTACGTGGAAAAAATGGACAGCATTGCAAGGCATGAAGCAGATAATCGAGGGCGTGAATGAGGTGATGTTGCCAGACTGACTAACTGGTAACTGTGGCTTAAATAATGAACATGATAAGAGAAAACAGGTGTGAGACAAGACAGGTGAACTGATTGGTTGTCACGGTAACAAAACAGGGAGTGAAAAAAAAAGGAACTTAGAGTCAAAAGCACCTGGTATTCCTAGGGAGTCTCCCATCCAAGTACTAACCAGGCCAGACTCTGCTTAGCTTTGAGAACAGATAAGATTGGGGATGCTCAGGGTGGTATGCACATACAAAACTCATGATCAGACATGATAGAAAACTAAATAAGTTGGCATGGTAAGACAAACAAGGAAATGCAAAACAGAACTAAATGTCCAAAAAACTAAACATAGCATGACCAAAACAAATCATGAACCATAGGCGTGACAGCAGTCGTTAGACATTTGTTTACATTCAGGAGCGCTAGCTTGTTGTCAGCGGTTAGCAATTGGATCCTCCTACGGTGTGATATCTGTAAGAAACATACTTTGTTTGTCACCATAGAGATGAAGATTACTGATTTGGAATGGACGGATGGACGTTAAGAGCAAGAGCTAAGCACCTCTTGCAGAGCGGTGCGTTAGTGTTTATCGATTCAACTTATACTTATACTCTAGCCTTTAAATAGACCCCCTTTTTAGACCAGTTGATCTGCCGTTTCTTTTCTTTTGTCTTCCGCCCCCCTCTCCCATGTGGAGGGGAGGGTGGACATGGATGAAGTGCTGGCTGTCCAGATTCAGGACCCGTAGTGGACTGCTCGCCTGTGCGCCGGTTGGGGACATCTCTGCGCTACTGACCCGTCTCCTGCTGGCCCCACTATGGACTGGACCAGGGGTCGGCAACCCAAAATGTTGATAGTGTGTCATGAGATCCATCCATCCATCCATTTTTTACCGCGTATTCCCTTTTGGGGTATAAATTGAATTATGAGGACTTAAAGGAAACTAAATGAGCTCAAATATAGCTACAAATGAGGCATAATGATGCAATATGTACATACAGCTAGCCTAAATAGCATGTTAGCATTGATTAGCTTGCAGTGACCAAATATGTCTGATTAGCACTCCACACAAGTCAAAAACATCAACAAAACTCACCTTTGTGCATTCACGCACAACGTTTTAAGTTTGGTGGGAAAAATGAGACAGAAAAAGAAGTGGCATAAAACACGTCTTAGAAAGTCGGAGAAAGTTACACATGTAAACAAACTATGGTGAGTTCAAGGACCGCCAAAATTAGTAGGACAAAACGGCGCTCGCCAAATACTCGAATCAGTGAAGCATGTTTAATATAAACAGTGTGCTTCTATAGCATTTAGGGAGGTTTGTGTCATGTTTGTCCTCTTACAGAAACCTTATTAAAACAAAAATATGTTTTTTTCCCCTCATCCTTTTCCATTTTTCATATATTTTTGAAAAAGCTCCAGAGAGCCACTAGAGCAGCGCTAAAGAGCAGCATGCGGCTCCAGAGCCTCGGGTTGCGGACCCCTGGACTGGACTCTCACTATTATGTTAGATCCACTATGGACTGGACTTTCACAATATTAAGTTAGACCCACTCGACGTCCATTGCTGTCGGTCTCCCCTATGGGGGGAGGGGGGGGGTCATCTCCAAGGTATCTCATAGTCATTCGCATCAACGTCCCACTGGGGTGAGTTTTTCCTTGCCCGTATGTGGGCTCTGTACCGCGGATGTCGTTTAGGGCTATATAAATAAACATTGATTAATTGATTGATTGATTGAACTTTATCGTTGTTATTTTTAAGCCAAAACACATCTATTCTCCCATTTCTATCCCACACTGTTTCTGCTTGTAAAAACTGTGTACGTGTGCATTACCTAATATGTGCCTCTGCTCGTGACGTGACGACAAAAAAAAAAAAAAAAAAGAACCGGTATTTTTCAGAAGCAGTATAGTACCAATTTTAATTCATTAGTACCACGTTACTTTATTCAATCAATCAATGTTTATTTATATAGCCCTAAATCACAAATGTCTCAAAGGACTGCACAAACCACTACGACTACGACATCCTCGGAAGAACCCACAAAAGGGCAAGGAAAACTCACACCCAGTGGGCAGGGAGAATTCACATCCAGTGGGACGCCAGTGACAATGCTGACTATGAGAAACCTTGGAGAGGACCTCAGATGTGGGCAACCCCCCCCCTCTAGGGGACCGAAAGCAATGGATGTCGAGCGGGTCTAACATGATACTGTGAAAGTTCAATCCATAGTGGCTCCAACACAGCCGTGAGAGTTCAGTTCAAAGCGGATCCAAGACAGCAGCGAGAGTCCAGTCCACAGGAAACCATCCCAAGCGGAGTTGTATCAGCATTGTAGAGTTGTCCCCAACCGATACACAGGCGAGCGGTCCATCCTGGGTCCCAGTGATCGGTCCATCCTGGGTCCCGACTCTGGACAGCCAGCACCGGTATACCATACAATCCCAGAAGCTAGTAATTCACTTCCATAACAAAAACCTTAACAAATATTGCTTGCTCTCATATATTTGCTTTGATAAAATAGACACAACATTTGGAGTCTCTTAAACTTTCTAGAGTACTTGTTTGCAATGGTGGTTGGAGTACGCAAAAATTCTACTCAAGTCAGAGTACCGTTACCTTTAGAGCAGGGGTGCCCACACTTTTTCTGCAGGCGAGCTACTTTTCAATTGACCAACTCGAGGGGATCTACCTCATTTATATATATCATTTATATTTATTTATTTATGAAAGAGACATTTTTGTAAATAAGTTAAATGTGTTTAATGATAATACAAGCATGTGTAACACATATAGATGTCTTTCTTTCACAAAGACAAGAATATAAGTTGGTGTATTACCTGATTCTGATGACTTGCATTGATTGGAATCAGACAGTAATGATGATAACGCCCACATTTTCAAATGGAGGAGAAAAAAAGTTGTCCTTTCTGTACAATACCACATGAAAGTGGTTGGTTTTTGGCATCTAATTCATCCAGCTTCCATACACTTTACAAGAAAAACATTGGCGGCAAATTCCGTAGCTTGCTTGATTGACATTCACGGCACCCGAGGGTCTTGTGAGATGACGCTGGCTGCTGCCAGTTCATTATTATGAAAAAATGACAGAGAGGAAGGCGAGAAACACTTTTTATTTCAACAGACTTTCGCGCCGTCCCTTCCGTCAAAACTCTAAAGGCCGACTGCACATTTCCTATCTTCACAATAAAAGCCCTGCTTCATGCTGCCTGCGCTAACAAAATAAGAGTCTCGGAAAGCTGGCGTGCACAAGTAATGTGCACGCCAGCTTTCTGAGGGATCGCTTGTGCGCGCCAGTTTTCCGAGACTCTGTATTTAGTTAGCGCAGGCAGCATGAAGCAGGGCTTTTATTGTGAAGATAGGAAATGTGCAGTCGGCCTTTAGAGTTTTGACGGAAGGTACGGCGCGAGAGTCTGTTGAAATAAAAAGTATTTCTCGTCTTCCTCTTGGTCATATTTTCATAATAATGATCTTGCAGCAGCCAGCGTCATCTCACAAGACCCTCCGGTACCGTGAATGTCATTTAAGTGACGTCTTGGTGAAGATTGATGATCACAAATTTTTAGGTCTATTTTTTTTAAAAGCCTGGCTGGAGATCGACTGACACACCCCCCGCGGTCGACTGGTAGCTCACGATCGACGTAATGGGCACCCCTGACTTAGAGTAATATATGACTCAAGTAAAAGTAAAAAGAACTAACTCCTATCTGGTCATTTTTGCGGGATCAACAGTGGTTGGCAGGAAGTTGGACACTGCTTCCAGAGCACAGTTCTCCAGCTGGAGGTCACACACCTTCCTACAAATACATCTTCATGTTTGATATGAAGAGGGTGATGTCAGGAAGACCCAACGACCTGCCAGCCTGTTGTTCGGACATGTTGATGTTGGTGCAGGCATAACATGGACCTTGTAGCAACACTCCCATGTTGCACTTTGTCACCTGCGTGACGATATCAGCCATGTTATACAGCAGGGAGTGGACTTGGCTCTTTTCGACTGGGAGGTGGATGAACTCAAGCAGTTGCTTTGAGTATAAAAGTTTGAAACTTCTGGAAGGAGCTGGTGTCTTCTGTGGAAAAATGGCGTGCTCTGAAGCTCTCCAATGTCCTACCTGTTTGGACGTCTTCAAAGACCCTGTCATTTTGCCTTGCAGCCACAGCTTCTGTCGCTCCTGCGTGGAGCAATGGTGGACGGAGAAAAAGGACCGTTCTTGTCCACTCTGTAGGACAGAGCACAGCTCCTTGGTTGCACCTCGGAACTTGGCCTTGAAGAACGTGTGTGAAGCTTTTGCAGAGTTTTCCTTGGACACTGACGAAGAGTGCAAGTTGCACAAGGAGAAACTGAAACTGTTCTGTTTGGAACATCAGCAGCCTGTGTGCTTCGTTTGCAGCCATGCAGAAATGCACACAAATCACAAATTCTCTCCTATCGAGGAAGCTGCAAAGGAACCCAGAGAAGATCTAGAGAAAGACCTGCAAGCCATGACAAAAACACTGAAAATGTTTACCGAAGTTAAAGAAGACATCAGTCAACAAGCAGAAGACATCCAGGTCCAGAAGCAGCAGGCTGAAAGCAAGATTAAGGAGAAATTTAAGGAGATTCACAACTTTCTGGTGAAGGAGGAGGAGGCTCGATTGTCTGCTGTGAGAAAAGAAGAGCAATGCAAGAGTCAGACAATGAAAGAGAAGATTGAGGGTCTCAGCAGCGACATGAACACTCTCCAAGACGTGATTAACAACACGGAGAAGCTGCTAACAGCAGACAATGTTTCCTTCATGAAGAACTACAAGAAAATGAGGGCCAGAGCCCAGGAGCTGCCCGAAGAGCCCAAGCTGGTCCCAGGACCTGTGCTGGACATGGACAAACATCTGGACGACCTCCCATTCACCATGTGGGAAAAAGCTATGAGGCTGGTGTCCCAAAGTGCTGCGATTCCAAGCCCAAACACCAACAATCCAGTAGTCAGACAGAAGCTAAGCAGAGAGAACCAGGATCCGAAGAACCCAGTGAGTGTTCAAGCCCTGAATGTGTTAAATGTAACTGCTGTGCACTCAGAAGCACACAGCTGGAATGTTTTTGTGGGCGACAACAATGACTGGGAACTGGGATTAAAGATTGAGAATTCTAAAGTTGGCATTCGATTTAGGGACGGGGTATACAAAAGGATTTACCCACTACGTAAAGAGTTGCTTTTGGCAATCAAAGAGAAACATCAGAAATTCAGAGTTCGTCTCGACATTACCACTGGAGAGGTTTCATTTCATGACTTTTGTACAGACGCTACTTTAGACACATTTGTTCTACCCAATTCTGTTTGGTTTTTGGGGTATTTCTCCACGACAATGAGAATAACATTGTACTCCTCCATTTCCAACAATGTCAATATCTATGACTGAAGATTGTCCGTGGTGGATTTGGAAACATGTTGCTCCTACGGAAATATTTTTACACGGAGCTACACTATGTTCAAAATTCCAGTGTTCCGACAAATCGTGTTACGTAAGAAAGGTTTCTTGCCTGCTGTCAGTTTAGGCTGACACTCCAGCCTTCGTTAGACACGGCACACGCGGAAGCTACGACAGCTCTGACGGAGGCTGAAGTCTCCGCCAAACCTGTCGGCAGGTAAGAAACTTTTCTGACACGAAATGATTTGTCTGAGCACAAAAATTTTGAACATAGTTATTGAGAAGACAACAT
This sequence comes from Nerophis ophidion, assembly GCF_033978795.1. Classification (NCBI taxonomy): domain Eukaryota; kingdom Metazoa; phylum Chordata; class Actinopteri; order Syngnathiformes; family Syngnathidae; genus Nerophis; species Nerophis ophidion. Next base: position 6,781,945 of record NC_084634.1, on the reverse strand, counting down.
GAACGCAATGGATTAACATGGAGCTACACTGTGATTGAAAACTGAAATGTGGAATTATAAATACTTGTGTGCTAATTCATAACATAAAACGATAAATCAAACAGACAATCATAAGTATGTGATTTTATGGATGTGTCTTTTGTAGTGTAAATTCATTTTAGTTTCCTGTGTCCTTATTTGTGAGGAATGCTGTTGTATATTGAGTCATTCGATAATAACATGTCAGTATTAAATGAAAAATAATTAATAAAAAAAAGGCAATGATAAAAAAATTGTACTTGTTGCCAGTTAGCGTTGTTTGAGTCCATTCATCAGTTGTTTTGCTTCAAAAGCATTGAATGTTATGCCGATATTGACACCATTGAAATATTCGGAAAATTATCCATCCATCCATTTCCTACCGCTTATTCCCTTTTGGGGTCGCGGGGGGCGCTGGCGCCTATCTCAGCTACAATCGGGCGGAAGGCGGGGTACACCCTGGACAAGTCGCCACCTCATCGCAGGGCCAACACAGATAGACATTCACACACTAGGGCCAATTTTAGTGTTGCCAATCAACTTATATTCATTATTAATACTTTGTTAGTTGGTTTAGCAGTTGTTGTTTTTTTGGACATATTGAAAAGAAAACGAAAAAATAAATAATAATAAAACAGGAAATAATCTTAGTAACGTTACAGTAAAGTACAGACATAAATGTTAAGGTCTTGGTAAAGTGGGGGTGACGCCAGGATGCAGGGACGGGAGAGAGGGTGGAATTACAAAAATGAAAAAATTAAATTGGATAAAAAGGGATAACTAAGGGCGATGGGGCAGAAACGCACACCATGAAATCTGGACAAAAACGTTCCTTAGCGGTCGGCAGGAGAAAGGGCCATGGCACACTGAGCGGCGCAAGAGTCCGACAAAAGTTGTACTTTTTACTTCAGGGGGACTAAGAGATAAACACACAGGAGGTTAGGGAATTCAGGACGAAGGAGCGAAATGTTATGCTGATATTGACACCATTGAAATATTAGGAAAATGATATTAATTATTAATACTTTGTTAGTTGGTTTAGCAGGTTTTTTTTTTTTTGGGAAATATTGAATACAAAAGAAAAAAATGAAAATAAAACAGGAAACAATCTTAATAACATTACAGTAAAGTACAGATATAAAAACAAATACTGCACATTGAAAACACACTAAAAATGAAAACAATACATAATGTTTGGATTTTTTAAAATATCCGTACAAAAAGAAAAATGCTGGTGACAAACAGACAGCCATTATGAAGATCGTAAGACGTAACTGTTTTTAGACGGTTTTATGGGCGCAATAGAGAACCCCCGGTGGGTTAGTCTGACCTGTTAGCTATCTATTGAAGCTTTATTATGATTCTTGAATGTATCAAAAAAAAAAAAGGGTAAGCATATGTGTTCTTATCATACATACAGATTGTGAAAGATAAAAAGCACATCTCTTTGCAATTTTTGACTGATCAGATTGTTATGATCCGTTACCCGGGATCATGGTTTGTTTAATTTTTGACTACCTTAGTTCTGTTTCAGCACCCTTGGTTTTGTGTCATTAGGTTACCATGGGTGCTGATTAGTTTCACCTGCCTCGGATTAGTGTTTGGGACGCTCACCTGCTCCTGGAAACTAAACAGAGAGCTACTTATTCCTGCTTTTCACCACACTCAGTCTCATTTGCTTCACGCAACACGCTACGTTGATTATTTTCTATGATTCTTGATTCCTGTTTGTACGCTAAGCTTTCGCTCTAGCTAGTTCCTTAGCTTCCAGTGCTATCGGCACGCTGTATTTTTGTATTGTGAAGGATTTATGGACAATGAATCGTTTCCTTACCTGCACGTTGCCTGCAGAGTTCCTGCTGCATCTTGGGCAGAGGTGGGTAGAGTAGCCAGAAATTGTACTCAAATAAGAGTACTGTTACTTTAGAGATGTATTACTCAAGTAAAAGTAAGGAGTAGTCACCCAAATATTTACTTGAGTTAAAGTAAAAAGTATATTGTGAAAAAACTACTCAAGTACTGAGTAACTGATGAGTAACCTGTTTGTTTAATGATTACGGCAACAAATAATGCACAAAAACATAAAAATAGCAACAAGCAAATTTAGAGCCAGGAATATCTCTTAAGCAACTAAAACAATAATATATATTAAATATTAGTACATTAAAATTAAAAAAAATTAAGGCACATTGAGCCACAATAACTTAACAGCAACATAGGCTCAGTAGACATTGATTGATTGTTTGATTGATTGATTGAAACTTGTATTAGTAGATTGCACAGTACAGTACATATTCCGTACAATTGACCACTAAATGGTAACACCCCAGTAAGTTTTTCAACGTTAATCAATTACTTAATAAATGACCAAGTTGAGGTGATCTACCTCATATATACATATACATACACACACATATGTCATATATATATATATATATATATATATATATATATATATACATATATACATACATACAGTATATACATACATACATTAAATATACAGTATATAATTTATATTAATTTATTTTGCCGTTTTTGTTCACATATGGGTGTTTTAATGACTATACATGCATGTTTAACATATAGATTCCTATCTTTCATGGAGACAAGAATATAAGTTGGTGTATTACCTGATTCTGATGACTTGCATTGATTGGAATCAGACAGTAGTGCTGATAACATCCACGTTTTCAAATGGAGGAGAAAAAAAGTTCCTCCTTTCTGTCTAATACCACATGAAAGTCGTTGGTTTTTGGCATCTTATTTGTCCAGCTTCCATGTTTGTTTTATACACTTTACAAGAAATACATTGGCGGCAAACTCCGTAGCTTGCTAGCTTGTTTGCGCTGGCTTTCGGAGACTCTTATTTTGTTAGCGCAGGTGCGATGGAGCGGCACTTTTATTGTGAAGACAGGAACCGTGCGATCAGTCTTTAGGCTTTTGACGGGAAGTACGGTTGAAATAAAAAGTGTCTTTTTTCCTTTACACTTTTGATTGATTGATTGAAACTTGTATTAGTAGATTGCACAGTACAGTACATATTCCGTACAATTGACCACTAAATGGTAACACCCCAATAAGTTTTTCAACTTGTTTGAATCGGGTTTACTTGTGATGGTCATGTGACCGCCTGGCTCTGTTTGATTGGTCCAACGTCACCAGTGACTGCATGTGATTGGTGAAACGCAGGCATGCATAGATCCTACTTTGAAAAACCAAAACAAACATTAACAGATCGATAAAAAAAAAAGTAGCGAGTAGCGAGCTGAATGTAGATAAATGGAGCGGAGTAAAAGTAGAGTTTTTTCTCTATAAATATACTCAAGTAAATAAAAGTATGTTGCATTAAAACTACTCTTAGAAGTGCAAGTTATCCCAAAAGTTACTCAAGTAGATGTAACGGAGTAAATGTAGCGCGTTACTACCCACGATCCGGGCTGTAAAATGTGACCTAGCGTGACACAGATAGTCAGAGTGCAGAAGTGTTCCCATCTTGATGTGGAATTTACGGAAATTGCCGACGATGCTCGGAGTGCAGCATTCAAAATGGCCGACTGAATTTGTTCCATTTTATGATATTCAAACGGTATTTTCACATACTTTGCAGTGTGTACATACAATTGAATACGGTTTATTGGATAAAATGAAACACAATTCAGCATATAAAGTCAACTTGTTTGTCCAATCTACTGCTACTTCAAAGGATCCGATATATACATCAACCAGCATCTGACCAAGCATAATGCAGATTCAGCCAAAAAAATCACGATATTTAAGAAAATATTCAACACACCTGGACTACAAACTGTCTGGTATTTACTCAACTCGACGGAACACCGGTAAGTGCTGGTGGCAAGGAAGAATCGAGGAACTGGACAAATATCCATGATCAAAATACGCGGAACTGTAAGGTAAACTACACACGCCGAAGTCACTCACCTACACATGGAGGCAATAGCAACACAACTCAGAGTATTAGTGAATATTACAATTTGGAACTGCAAACACTTCAATATACTTACCATAATAGACAGGAAATAATAAGTGTCGCTGTTACACTGAGAAACGGTATAATCAAATCGACAAGGATGGCAAACCATCAATTATAAATATAAGTAAATATGTCATCTACATCAACAATATTATTTGCCTGTGTGGACCTCCACGGTCGTCTGAGACCCAGCCACCCGGACAGCTGCTGCAACAATTGGTTTGCAAAGCCAAATCATTTGGAAGCAAACTGTGAGAAAACGTCTCAGGGAAGCTCATCAGCATGCTCCTCATCCTCATCGGGATCTGGTCCTGACTGCAGTTGGTCATCTTAACCGACTTGAGTGGGCAAATGCTCACATTCGATGGCTTTTGCCACGTTGTAGAGGTGTTCTCTTCACGGATGAATCCAGGTTTTCAGTGTTTGGGGCAGATGGCAGACAGCGTGTGTGGCGTCGTGTGGGAGAGCGGTTTGTTGATGTCAACGCTGGGGCTGAGAATATGGTATGTTATGGACAGTGAACGCAAATGAATTCTTATTAATGGCATTTTGAATACACAGAGATTCCGTGACAGGATCCTGAGACCCATTGTTCTGCCACTCACCCGTGACCATCACCTCATGTTGCAGTATGACAAAGCACTGCCCCATGTTGCAAGGATCTGGAAGCTGAAACATCCCACTTCTTGCGTGGCCAACATACTCACCGGACATTTCCCATTGAACATGTTTTGTGATTCGCATGCGGTAACTATAAGCTCAATTTGGTGAAATGCTGAAGTAAACCGAAGGTAAATTTGCAATAAAGCAGAAAATCCAGAAATGCACAAAGGGTGGAAAAGTCTTAAACTGCATTTTAATGCATTTGGCTATCAGGCTGTCTGGGGAGGCAAGTGAGGCAGTGCCTCACCTTCCACCAGGTGGCTTAGCCATGAGATGTTCCAAAACAAAGTAATAAAATAAAATAGGTTTTAATATTTCTCTTTTGGTTTATGCTTTCTATGTGATTTTGGTCTGGTGCCTGTATATTTTGGTAATTTTCATGGTCAAAATCGCAGAAATGTGGTGTTTCCTGATTAAAACAACCAAAAGTGAGGCAGACACAGGCGGTGCCTCCACGGCTACACACAGTGTGTATTGGGCGTGTGCGTGCGAGGGGGCGCATGCTTGTTGCCACGGGAAAAAAAGGCAGGCCACGAGGCAGCAAGTACCGCTGCCTCAAGGTAGGGGGCGATATATTGTCAACCTGCAGTTCATTGCCTCTGCAATACTCTGAATCGCCACACTGGGAGAAGTAGGGGGGCTCAAGCTGGCAGACACAGGTCTCTCCAACAGAAGTGAAGTGAAGTGAATTACATTTATATAGCGCATTTCTCTAGTGACTCAAAGCGCTTTACATAGTGAAACCCAATATCTAAGTTACATTTAAACCAGTGTGGGTGGCACTGGGAGCAGGTGGGTAAAGTGTCTTGCCCAAGGACACAACGGCAGTGACTAGCGGGAATCGAACCTGCAACCCTCAAGTTGCTGGCACGGCCGCTCTAACAACCAAGCTATACCGCCCCTACAGGAGCCAGTCTTGTTTTCTTTTCTTTCTTTTTTAACTGTATTTATAACAAACATGCCATTTTTATTATAGTGAGCCAGCGTTTGTGGTGCAAACATCTTGTTTAATTTCTTGGAATCTAAATTTAATTAAATGAATGTTTCTGCCAATATGGAGGATTATATACTGTATCCAAGATGAAATACTTCTCTAAACTGGACTTTAAGACAAAATGAACGCGGTCATACTGTTGTGATCCGGTTCCCGGATCACAGCTTTAGTCTTTGTTTGAGTCCTTTTTGCGTATTTTCTTATTATTTCTGGACTCTGCCGATCCCTTTGTTTTGAGCACTTCCCAGTTTGTATTCATCACCATGGCGACTTCATTTGTTCAACCTGCACTGGCGCCTGGCGCACACCTGTCTTTGATTATTGTTTTAGTATTTAAGCCCGCCTGCTACCTGAGTTCTGGCTAGATCTTTTCTGTTGCGTTGACGACGCATTTTGATGAGCGAGTTGTCACCCCCGGATGCTACAGGACTTGGAGCAGGTAGGATAGAAGGTAAGAACTGATTTTAATATAAAAATATGACAAAAGAACAGTTGTACAAAGGCAAAGAAACGTCGTGCCTTAGCACGGGAAGCTAAATGCTAATAAAGTCCACAGAAGCGCGTGCCGAGCGCGCAGAAGCTAAGATAGGACTTAGCAAGGTAAATACGAAAATCAGGAATACCAAACGCAACTGTTCCATATAGCAAACAATAGATCCAGAAAGAACTCAGGTAGCAGGCGGGCTTAAATACTAAAACAATAATCAAAGACAGGTGTGCGCCAGGCGCCAGTGCAGGTGGAACAAATTAAGTCGCCATGGTGATGAATACAAACTGGGAAGTGCTCAAAACAAAGGGATCGGCAGAGTCCAGAAATAAGAAAATACACAAAAAGGACTCAAACAAAGACTAGAGATGTGATCCGGGAATCGGATCACAACACATACAAAGTAGGTTTTCATGGAGGATAGCTATTAATGCTTCAGATACAAATACAGAAAGGTAATATACACCCACAATACTTGATTTATTATTTTAAAAGCAAATGGGACCAAAAAGTATTTAAAAACAACTTTATCAAATACTTTTTGGACCCATTTGTCATATCGTAATATCATTATGATAACGTTTTTATGAAAGCAAATAACTCCCTTTTTTTCTTGTAACTCTAATGAGCAACTTAAATCAAAGTTGCTCGACCAACCGAGGTACATAAAGTTCAAGTTAAAGTACCACTGATAGTCACACACATACACTAGGTGTGGTGAAATTACCCTCTGCATTTTGACCCATCCCCTTATTTCACCTCCTGGGAGGTGAGGGGAGCAGTGAGCAGCAGCGGTGGCCGCGCCCGGGAATCATTTTTGGTGATTTAACCCCCGATTCCAACCCTTGATGCTGAGTGCCAAGCAGGGAGGTAATGGGTCCCATTTTTTAAAGTCTTTGGTATGACTCAGCCGGGGTTTGAACTCAAAACCTTTTTAAGCACACACTTAGATTTTGTCACCAGAATCAAACATTTAAAAAGAGTTAAAAAAAGACTCACAAATATTTACTTTATTTCCATAGAGAGCAGATTGTGTTTTCAACTTAAATGTGATTGGCTCAAATGTGCAAAATCTATTTCTCATTCCCCTACACACTTCCTCTTTCCTTCCTTCCTTCCTTCCTTCCTTCCTTCTTTCCGTCCTGCATGGGACTCCCTTTTCCTCATTTCCTTTCTCACAACCGTCCTGCTATTTCTTTTTTCATCCGCTATTTCTTTCATTATCTTCATCACGCCCAACACTTTTAAGGCACATAGTTTCTAAAAGAGCGTTATAACAGTTCAAGGCCTCGGCCAGGGTCCACTAAGGCAGGGGTGTCAAACTCATATACAGAGTGGGCCAACATTTTAAACGGAACAAATTAACCTTTTAATAGGGACCCAAACAAGTTTTGCAATAAATATTGAACAAGCAAGGCTTATATAACTTTAGTGACATGCAAAATCCAGTTTCAAATAATAATAATAATAATTAAAAAAATATCAATGGCATATCAAATACAATTTAAATAAAAATGTTATGCCTTTTTTTCTATTTGCAATCTTCTGAGGTAAATATCAAATTTTTTTCCACAGGCTAATAATAAATTTGAAAATAAAATAATAATGAATGGACCAAACATTCAAGCCTTGAAGTAGCAAGAGAAAATGCATGAATAAAACTTTAATTATTGCTCAGTTTGCTGGAAGTTTCCTGGAAGAGTTAGTGCTGCAAGGGGTTCTGGGTATTTGTTCTGTTGTGTTACGGTGCGGATGTTCACCCGAAATGTGTTTGTCATTCTTGTTTATGGTGGGTTCACAGTGTGGCCCATATTTGTAACAGTGCTACAGTTGTTTATACGGCCACCCTCAGTGTGACCTGTATGGCTGTTGACCAAATATGCGTTGCATTCACTTTTGTGTGTGTGTGTGTAAAAGCCACAAATATTTTGTGACACGCTGTTAGTATGGAGGAAAAGCGAACGCTAAAGACAGTGCCTTAAATGCACGCCCCCAATATAATTGTCCAGGTGGAAATCGGTATAAATTCGGGAGAATGGTTGCCCCGGGAGATTTTCGGGAGGGGCACTGAACTTCGGGAGTCTACCGGGAAAATTAGGAGGGTTGGCAAGTATGAGTATTAGCGGTGAATGTGGTGTTACAGCGGCGGGCCAGCTCTAATGCTAAATTGATATTGCCTCAAGGGCCAAATTAAATTACACAGTGGGCCAGAGTTTGACACCCATGCTCTATGGGGTCATTTAGGGCTGCGACCTTTCACCCCTCCTGACCTTCCCATAGGGGCTACAGTGGTCTCCAACGTCGACTCAGTAAATCCAAAATGATTCTAGTGAAGCTTTTAGAGTAATACTAAATAAGGGAAGGGGACCTCTTTGTTGCATTTTGTGTAATACAAATACTAAAAACAATCCAATACTGTAGGTCAATATATGCTAAAATGTTTAATGTCATGGATCCATATATATGTGTATATATACTGTATGTATGACTGTTTTATTTATATATATATATATATATATATATATATATATATATGTGTGTGTGTATATATGTATATGGACTAGAAATTGTCTGTAAAAAAAGGCAGTATCGACAAGAGAGGGAAAGAAAGCATGACTGCCAGCATTCACCCAGATAATAAGTATTTGAATGTGCTATGAAGCCATTGACTTTGTCGCCTTCTACAACATGAAAGATCTACTTGT
>NC_084634.1:6763084-6770584 GCF_033978795.1 Nerophis ophidion | reverse complement strand
ACACACACATATATATACACGTATATATACACATTAATATATATATATATATATATATATATATATATAAAATGAGTGCAGCATAAAGCGAATAAATTGTTGATAAAAAATATAAATGTCATAATATAAATTGGCCCCCAGCCAAATTATTTTAACCCTATGTGGCCCCATAGTCAAAAAGTTTGGGGAACCCTGGTCTATCGCATATTCATGAAAATAAACACGGACACGAACTGAAGAATATCGCTCTCATCACGCGTGTATCAATTCAGAAGCGATACTCCACTTAGTATCGACATGAATCCTACTTGGGTCGATACCACCACCCTTTGATAGTGATGGGATCGGCAGTTCTTTGGACTGTACTGAATCACTAGAATCAGTTCCTTAATTAGATTCGTTCACCGAATGACTTCTGCAGCAGCAGTTCTGTGTGCAGGCCGGCGAATCATGAGTCAGTCAGTAACAGATCTCGCTGTGTGTCAGTTGGCGAACGACACAAGCCCTCAGCACCCAATGAACGACGCGCAAAGTGACTGAACGAGATCCTCAATGTGACGTCATCCTCCGCGACGCAGTCAGTTCCCCGCGTCAGTACGTTCGCGAACGTGAATCACGTGACTCGCGCCAGTTCCACTCATACCGGCATGGTCGCGGCGGAGCTTAACTGAACTGAGAAAGGAACGAATCAGTTCAGGAAGTGATTCGCTTCAGTACGTTCACTCAAAAGATTCGTTCTTTCGAACGAATCGTTCGCGAACGACACAATAATGCGTGGACCGATTGGATCTCTCGGGACTGGTCGGGTAGTCAATGGTCGTGACGGCGTTAAACGGATAATACGTTATTGTTCAGTGTTTTTAATCATTACGTACATGTACACGAACAGTATATGTCGTTTAATAAGTAAAATGTTAGTAATACTTGTTTGTATTCGGATACAATAGTCTGAGCGCACTGGCGCGTCTCTTACTAGCTTGGATGGCTAGTTAGCTTAGCTTGTTAGCTGCTAACAAAGACGGGCGGAAGTGATCAAAACACATCGCTTGCCAGAGATCAAGTGTGAGTGTAAAGTGTTGTGATTGTGTGGAAATGTGCGAAAGAACGATGGCAGAGTACGAGGAGGAACTTTGTCCAACAAAAGAGGAGAAGGCGCGGCAGCATCAACTCCTGGACACCTATTACAGGAAACACCATCAGATTGGGTTGCACACAGGTTGGTTTCATTTTACTCTTACGCTAACTTTATATTTCATCATTAACGCTTTTCTTAAAGGTCTACTAAAATTAGATTTTATTATCTAAACGGGGATAGCAGGTCCATTCTATGTGTCATACTTGATCATATGCGATATCGCCATATTTTTGCTGAAAGGATTTAGTAGAGAACATCGACGATAAATCGGTATTAAGAGAAAAGCCCTGCCTCTACCGGAAGTCACATGTTTGATGGCTCCTCACATATTCACATTGATTTTAATGGGAGCCTCCAACAAAAAGTGCTATTTGGACCGAGAAAACGACAATTTCCTCATTAATTTGAGCGAGGATGAAAGATTTGTGTTTGAGGATATTGATAGAGACGGAGTAGAAAAAAAAAGTAAAAAAAAAACGCAAATGCATTGGGACGAATTCCGATGTTTTTAAACACATTTACTAGGATAGTTCTGGGAAATCCCTTATCTTTCTATTGTGTTGCTACTGTTTTAGTGAGTTTAATAGTACCTGATAGTCGGAAGGGTGTGTCCACGGGTGTGTTGATGCCAATGTCTCAGAGAGGTCGACGGCAGCTTCATGGACAGCCCAAGCTCAGCTTTTCTCCGGTAAGAAGCAACTTTTTAAGCACAATTTTCTCACCGAAACCTGCTGGTTTACATTTGGTCTGGATTCATGTTCGCTTGACCGCGCTCTGATCCATAGTAATTTTTCACCTCTGAGAATTTTAAACAAGGAATCGCCGTGTGTTTGTGTGGCTAAAGGCTACAGCTTCCCAACTCCATCTTTCTACTGTGACTTCTCCAATATTAATTGAACAAATTGCAAAAGATTCAGCAACACAGATGTCCAAAATACTGTGTAATTATGCCGTTAAAGCAGACGACTTTTAGCTGTGTGTGTGCGCGTAGCGCTCATACTTCCTAAAAACGCGTGACGTCTTGCGTACACGTCATCATTACACGACGTTTTCAAGACGAAACTCCCGGGAAATTCAAAATTGCAATTTAGTAAACTAAAAAGGCCGTATTGGCATGTGTTGCAATGTTAATATTTCATCATTGATATATAAACTATCAGACTGCGTGGTGGGTAGTAGTGGCTTTCAGTAGGCCTTTAAGTATGTTGTGGGGATCAATCAATGTTTATTTATATAGCCCTAAATCACAAGTGTCTCAAAGGGCTGCACAAGCCACAACGACATCCTCGGTTCAGATCCCACATAAGGACAAGGAAAAACTCACAACCCAGTTGGATGTCAATGAGCATGACTATGAGAAACCTTGGAACCTTGGAGAGGACCGCATGCAATGGATGTCGAGTGGGTCTTGCATAATATTTTGAAAGTCCAGTCCATAGTGGATCTAACATAATTGTGAGAGTCCAGTCCATAGTGGAGCCAGCAGGAGACCGTCCCAGGCGGAGATGGGTCAGCAGCGCAGAGATGTCCCTAACCGATGCACAGACGAGCGGTCCACCCCGGGTCCCGACTCTGGAAAAGCCAGCACTTCATCCATGGCCACCGGACCTGTGCCCCCTCTTCCACAAGGGAGAGCAGGAAAGAAAAGAAACGGAAGATCAACTGGTCTAAAAGGGGGGTCTATTGAAAGACTAGAGTATATAAATGAGTTTTAAGATGGGAGTTAAATGCTTCTACTGAAGTAGCATCTCTAACTTTTACCGGGAGGGCATTCCAGAGTACTGGAGCCCGAAAGGATGATTTGCTGCTTTTTTTATATTGTTAAAAACAGGACAGTTTCATACACACCATAATTATTAGAGGTTGTTGTTCCTCTCAGTTTTTAAAGGGGAACATTATCCCCAAACCTATGCAAGCGTCAATATATACCTTGATGTTGCAGAAAATCAATCAATCAATGTTTACTTATATAGCCCTAAATCACTAGTGTCTCAAAGGGCTGCACAAACCACAACACAAACCACTACGACATCTTCGGTAGGCCCACATAAGGGCAAGGAAAACTCACACCCAGTGGGACGTCGGTGACAATGATGACTATGAGAACCTTGGAGAGGAGGAAAGCAATGGATGTCGAGCGGGTCTAACATGATACTGTGAAAGTTCAATCCATAATGGATCCAACACAGTCGCGAGAGTCCAGTCCAAAGCGGATCCAACACAGCAGCGAGAGTCCCGTTCACAGCGGAGCCAGCAGGAAACCATCCCAAGCGGAGGCGAATCAGCAGCGCAGAGATGTACCCACCTTATCCCCTCCACAAGGGAGAGTGTGACATAGGAGAAAAAGAAAAGAAACGGCAGATCAACTGGTCTAAAAAGGGAGTCTATTTAAAGGCTAGAGTATACAAATGAGTTTTAAGGTGAGACTTAAATGCTTCTACTGAGGTAGCATCTCGAACTGTTACCGGGAGGGCATTCCAGAGTACTGGAGCCCGAAATGAAAACGCTCTATAGCCCGCAGACTTTTTTTGGGCTCTGGGAATCACTAATAAGCCGGAGTCCTTTGAACGCAGATTTCTTGCCGGGACATATGGTACAATACAATCGGCAAGATAGGATGGAGCTAGACCGTGTAGTATTTTATACGTAAGTAGTAAAACCTTAAAGTCACATCTTAAGTGCACAGGAAGCCAGTGCAGGTGAGCCAGTACAGGCGTAATGTGATCAAACTTTCTTGTTCTTGTCAAAAGTCTAGCAGCCGCATTTTGTACCAACTGTAATCTTTTAATGCTAGACATGGGGAGACCCGAAAATAATACGTTACAGTAATCGAGACGAGACGTAACAAACGCATGGATAATGATCTCAGCGTCTTTAGTGGACAGAATGGAGCGAATTTTAGCGATATTACGGAGATGAAAGAACGCCGTTTTAGTAACGCTTTTAATGTGTCACTCAAAGGAGAGAGTTGGGTCGAAGATAATACCCAGATTCTTTACCGAGTCGCCTTGTTTAATTGTTTGGTTGTCAAATGTTAAAGTTGTATTATTAGATAGAGGTCGGTGTCTAGCAGGACCGATAATCAGCATTTCCTTTTTTTTGCCGTTGAGTTGCAAAAAGTTAGCGGACATCCATTGTTTAATTTCATTAAGACACGCCTCCAGCTGACTACAGTCCGGCGTGTTGGTCAGCTTTAGGGGCATGTAGAGTTGGGTGTCATTAGCATAACAGTGAAAGCTAACACCGTATTTGCGTATGATGTCACCTAGCGGCAGCATGTAGATGCTGAAGAGTGCAGGGCCAAGGACCGAACCCTGGGGAACTCCACACGTTACCTTAACATAGTCCGAGGTCACATTGTTGTGGGAGACGCACTGCATCCTATCAGTAAGATAAGAGTTAAACCAAGACAGGGCTAAGTCTGACATACCAATTTGTGTTTTGATACGTTCTAATAAAATATTATGATCGACGGTATCGAAAGCAGTAATATAGTCATATATAAGAAATATATATATAAGAAATATAGTCAAACCCGCGATACATCGCCCAGCCGTATTTGAAAGTAAGTTGGCCATACTCGGTCTATACACACCTCTGCCTTCCCCTAATTTTCATGTCTGTTTTTCTTACATACTTCACCGCTTTTAAAGTAATTTTAGTGGCTAGCACAAAAAGAAGCCTTTCCCCTTTTTATTGGTTGTTTAGCTACACTCTTTCAACACAAAGAAGAACCAAAAATATATTTTGTTGTGTTAACAATGTCAGACAGAAACTACTTTTATTAATTCGATATTATTTCCCTATTTGCCCAACAGACGTCCACCAGCACCCCCACGTTAAGGAGGAAGAGGAGGAAATGTGGATCACTCAGGAGAAAGAGTCTCTTAGAAAGCAGGAGGAGGCGGATCTCACCCAGTTTCCACTGACTGTTGTCTCGGTGAAGATTGAAGACAAACCACCTGAGTCCTCACAGCTTCATCACAGTCCAAGTAAGCACAACATCCACATATTTTATATTCTCAGGGCATTCACTCCATCACAACTGGACTGTTTAGTTTGTCTTAGAAGACGTTTGGCCTCTCATCCAAGTAGGCCTCATCAGTTCAAGTCTTAAATCAGAAGAACGTGTCATCAACATGCATTTTCTCTAGGGATAGGAATTAAAAAATGGTTCATGGACAGATATGGGGTGGGGGAAATAATCGATTTTTAGACTCATCGCAATTCGAACATGGGCAATTGAAAAATCGATGCATAAGCGTCAATAATCGATTATATATTTATTGTAAATTGAGTAACACAGACCGTTGTAAAATTTGGCTGACCGCAGCAAGAGGGATTCAAACAGTTCCTTTATTTTAGGACACTTTAGTTCCAGTTTTGCACACATTTCCATTCATTTCATAAATGTGATGGGAATTGGCAACACTAAATGGTGCCTAGTGTGTGAGTGTGAGTGTGAATGTTGTCTATCTGTCTGTGTTGGCCCTGCGATGAGGTGGCGACTTGTCCAGGGTGTACACCGCCTTCCGCCCGAATGCAGCTGAGATAGGCACCAGCGCTCCCAGGGACCCCAAAGGGAATAAGCGGTAGAAGATGAATGGATGGATGGAATTAACTCAACTGTCTCTCAATACAAATGCGTTGTTTTTCAATTTTCCAAGTTGATAAACACTTTTTTACTGAAACGAAAGGAAATGTAAAACTTCCTTGATATAAATAAAATAAAGAAGCATCAAAAATCGATTTTTAATGGGATCGTAGATCCCGAATCGTATTCGGGGATGTAGTTTGGGTGGCGTGCCAGCAACTTGAGGGTTCCAGGTTCAAACCCCGCTTCCAAAGCCAAGTCTCTGCCGTCTTGTCCTTGGGCAAGACACGTTGCCCACATGCATTTGATAAAAGTAGCATAAAGATGTAGACACTGGGTTTCACAATGTAATGCACTTTGAGTTTCTGGAGAAAAGCGCTGTATAAATATAATTCACTTCAATCGTAATCGAATCGTGAGGTGCCCAAAGATTCCCACCTCTAATCAATTCCTCTGAATCAAATGATTCCTTTAAAGGGGAACATTATCACAATTTCTGAAGGGTTAAAACCAAAAAAAAATCAGTTCCCAGTTTTTTTCAAAATTTTACCCATCACGCAATATCTCGAAAAACGGCTTCAAAGTACCTGATTTTCACCATCAGAATATCCACCCGTCACACAGCGTGAAACCACCAGAAACAAACATGGCGGATAGCACAGGAAGGTATAGCGATAGTAGCTCGGATTCCGACTCGGATTTCAGCGGCGTAAGCGATTCAACAGTATACGCATGTATTGAAACGGACGGTTGGAGTGTGGAGGCAGGTAGCAAAAACGAAATTGGAGAAGAAACTGAAGCTATTGAGCCATATCGCTATGAACCGTATACAAGCGCAACCGACGGAAACGACACGACAGACAGCGACACGGGATTCGGCGATCGCTCTAACCAACGATTGGTATGTGTTTGTTTGGCATTAAATGTGGGTGGAGGGAAAGGCTGGATGCAGCGTGTGTGGGCGGGCGAGAGAGAGAGCAGAAATAGAAAAACAAATCTGTCTGGAGCC
The DNA here is from genome assembly GCF_033978795.1 of Nerophis ophidion. NCBI lineage: Eukaryota > Metazoa > Chordata > Actinopteri > Syngnathiformes > Syngnathidae > Nerophis > Nerophis ophidion. The sequence goes on along the minus strand of NC_084634.1, from coordinate 6,763,846 downwards.
GCAAAAAATTAAAAGCCATATTACATACAGATAGTGTGTCATGAGATATACATTGAATCAAGAGGACTTAAAGGAAACTAAATGAGCTCAAATATAGCTACAAATGAGGCATAATGATGCAATATGTATATATAGCTAGCCTAAATAGCATGTTAGCATCGATTAGCTGGCAGTCATGTCTGATTAGCACACTCCACATAAGTCAATAACATCAACAAAACTCACCTTTGTGCATTCATGCACAGCGTTAAAAGTTTGGTGGACAAAATAAGACAGAAAAAGAAGTGGCATAAATCACGTCTTAGGCAACATATCCAGGGGGTTTACCTCGCTCGTCTGCGGGAACAGACTGCCGTCGTCCCTGAATAGCTCACGCACTCCGGCAGATTCAGTGGTGGTCCATTTTCCAATATTGCAGATTTTTTTTTACTTTATCGTTGGAAATGCATCTGCTTTGAGTGTCGCAGGATATCCACACATTTTTGCCATCTCTGTCGTAGCATAGCTGTCGTCGGCAAAGTGTGCGGAACAAACTTTCGCATCTTTTGGCCAGTGGTGCAACTTGAATCCTTCTCTGCTGGTGTTGTTACACCCTCCGACAACACACCGACAAGGCATGATGTCTCCAAGGTACGGGAAAACAGTCGAGAAAACGGAAAATAACAGAGCTGATTTGACTTAGTGGATTAGTGGAAGTGGATTATATTTATATAGCGCTTTTCTCTAATGACTCAAAGCGCTTTACATAGTGAAACCCAATAT